>NC_060195.1:44361831-44483012 GCF_021184085.1 Oncorhynchus gorbuscha
TTGTAGGTAATCCAGTAGAAAATGTTGAAGAAGAGGAAGCTCAGAGGGAAGACTGCACGGGATATCGTGTCGATGCGCTTGGCCCGGTCCACAAAGCGCTTGCGGACCACCTCTCCATCATACATGGTGGACACCGGTGGGGCGAAGATTGTGGCCCCTTCCACCGCCGTTCCATCCTTGGTTTGCAGGCAGTGACCCAGTCCGTAGCCACGGAAGTAAAACCCACGGCTGTCTCTCACCAGTTCCTCTTCCTGGGGAATGAAGCAAAAAGAAAGCACAAATTGGCTCTTCACTGTCAACTGGCATTAACTCATATTTCTTCCCAGTGGGTAATTCTCAGATGCAGGCAAAAGGGCAACAGGGTGAGGGCATTACTTCCTCAACTTAAAATGAAAAACAACAAGCATGTCTGGACTTAAAGTGCAATTGCCCCTAAAAACAACTTCTCATTTAGAAAACAGCCTATGTGGCATCGATATGAGTCATAATCATGTATTCTACTGTCAAAGTTTACTACAAAGTGTAATTTTGGTTATAAAGTCAGTGTAATTTTGGTATAAAGTCAGAAATCACAACCTAAGTGAAGTTTGATTTTTTGTCAACCCTGCCCACATGCCAACAGCTTGGCAGCTGCATGCGACCCAATCGTATTGCCCGTGGTCAATTTGCATTGACTTTGGATATCCCTGTGGGGCTTGTTAGGGACCGTTGTTAAATTACACAATGTAATTTGTAAAAAAAAAAAAACATTTTAGCAGATGCTCTTATCCAGAGCGACTTACAGTTAGTGCATTTATCTTAAGATCTTAAGCTATGTGAGTCAACCACATATTACAGTCGTAGAAAGAACAGTTTTGACTGGGCTGAGCGGGAGCTGACCTCCCGTAGGGTTAGGATGCCCAACAGACCAGAGGTGGCAGACGCAAGCACCTGGGCAAGCATCATGGTCTTGTAGTGGACGCTTCGACTGGAAGTCAGTGGAGTGTGCGGAGGAGGGGGTGGCATGAGAGAACTTGGGAAGGTTGAACACCAGGTTGGCTGCTGCGTTCTGGATAAATTCCAGGGCACAAGCGGGGAGGGCACAAGATGGGGCACAAGATGGCACAAGCGGGGAGTCCAGCCAACAGAGCCAGCTGCAGTAGTCCAGACGGGAGAAGACAAGTGCCTGGATTCGGAGGTGTGCCGTTTCTTGTGTGAGGAAACGTTGTACTCCACGGATATTGTAGATCATGAACCTGAGTTGTCCACCTTGATGGAGAGGTCTTGGAGTGGACAAGCCTTACCCGGAAGGAAGTGCAGCTTTGTCTTGTTGAGGGTTAAGCTACATGGGACAATACGTTAAAATTGTCTCCACATCTCAATGACTTAAAAACCTCAAACCAACTATAAATAGTAGAAATGAATATACAAATATTGAAACCATTTCATGAGAAAACTAAAAGGTGTACAATATGTCTCATTTACATTGTGTAATTTATTGACGGTTTCTAACTAGCCCCGGAGATAGGCTATCCAAAGTCCAACCAATTTTGCCAGCCGGGTGAAGCTAATTGGCAAAATCATTTGTCTAACTCTTCCCACCTGCGAAAACACAAGAGACATCCACATCAAACCACACCCTGAAACCAACACATATTTCAATTAAATCATTGCCACTAGTGTTTCTTAACGATACTGGAGAGGAACAGTATCATTAACGCGAAAGGGCCATTTTAATTACCAAAGTAAAAAAATGTACCTCCATTTCTCTTTGTAGGCTAAGGACACAGACTTTTAAAAAATCTAAACTTCTGAAATAATATACCTATCAAGGTGCCGGAGTGAAAAGTCAGGGTCCCGACAAAAACACACAATGGGCATTACCAATGATGGATAGCGGGGCACTCTTTCCATGCAGAGTGAGATGCCATGTTCCCTATCTTTGTGGAGAATATTAATAGACATGTAGCTTAATGTTGACAGTCCTCTCACACCTTGAGAGATGCGCTTTGGCAGGGAAAGGTGGGATGTGGGATCTAAATTGGGTTATTAGTAGTCAGTGTTAAGGCAGTGAGTGAATTGAGCCTCCCGGGTGACTTTCTCCCTGACCCTTGGCAGGTATTTTTTTGTGTTACAGCCTGAATTGAACATTTATTAAATTTGGATTTTGTTTTGTCACTGGCCTATACACAATACCTCATAATATCAAAATGGAATGATGTTTTTCTAAATGTTCGCAAATTAATTCAAAATTAAAAGCTGAAATGTCTTTAGTCAAAAAGTATTCAACTGATTTGTTATGGCACGCCTACATGAGTAAACATTTGCTTAACAAGTCACATAATAGTATTTAACATTATTTTTAATAACTACCTCACAAACAATTGTCTATAAGGTCCCTCAGGCGAGCAGTGTATTTCAAACACAGATTCAACCACAAAGAGCAGGGAGGTTTTCCAATGCATCACAAATAAGGGCACCTATTAGTAGATGGATAAAAAAAACAGACATTGAATATCCCTTTTGATTATGGTGAAGTAATTAATTACACTTTTGATGGTTTATCATTAAACCCAGTAAAATCCAGTACAACACATTACTGAATACCACTCTCCATATTTTCAAGCACCGTGGTGGCTGCATCATTTCATGGGTATGCTTGTAATCGTTAAGGAGTGGGTAGTTTTTCAGGGTAAAAAATAAATGGAGTGGAGTGAAGCACAGGGAAAATCCTAGAGGAAAACCTGGTTCAGTCTGCTTTCCACCCAGACACTGGGAGATTAATTCACCTATCAGCAGGACAATAACACAAGGCCAAATCTACACTGGAGTTGCTTACCAAGAAGAAAGTGAATGTTCCTGACTGTCCGAGTTACAGTTTTGACTTAAATCTACTTGGAAATCAATGGCAAGACCTGAAAATGGTTGTCTAGCAATGATCAACAACCGTTTTTTCCTACAGGGGTATGAATACTTATTTAAATGAGATATTTCAGTATTTTATTTTCAGTGAATTTGATAATAATATATATAATAATAATAACATTTGTTTTCACTATGTCATTGGGTGAGAATGTATTTTTTTTAAATCAATGTTGAATTCAGGCTGTAACACAACAATATGTGGAATATGTCAAGGGGTATGGATACCTTCTGAAGGCACATTTTTTTACTCAATAAAAAAAATCTCCAAGTACTAAGCGATCAGTACATGCCAACACCCTCAGAGCAGAGGATGTCCTGTGTCATGTCTTTGTGCTTTCTTGAGAAGACAGCGAAGGTGAACCCCCCCCCCCCCCGAAGAGTACCCACCTGGAGCCGATGACACGGAATTACATCAGGCTTTAATTTAACGTTTAGAATTAGGATGGCGTAAAAGGGCAGGAGCAGACCAGGGGGGGGTGAGAAAGGTCAAAAGGGACTTGTTTCAGGGGATTCGCTTTGGGGATCAGATGTGGTGGAAGACATTCGGTTTTGGGGGTCAACAGATTAAGTTTGAGTGGACAGAGGTGATGGAACATTCACTTTGGGTTCAGAGGTGATACAGGGGTCAGTTTTACCCTGGCATAGGCCCTGCAGTGCTGATTCAGGTTTCCGTGGTAGCTGGTGCTGATGGTGTTGTTGCCAGGCAGGTCGTTCACTTTCCTCTCTGACTCTACACTCGGCGGTTGATTGGACAAGGCCATGTCCTCCGCAGAGAAAGGAGCAATACATAGATTGGAAAAATGTCATTTGAAACCATGCTATTCTCTCTTTTAATACCAATCAGAAATGAGCTGCACATTGGATTGTGTACCTTTTTTCTCAGCTTTTGTCTATAATACAAGGGACCTGAAAGAATGATGTGCTCAGGTGCTGCAAAATGTAATTCCTAAGAAATGCTAATCTAATAATTTTGCTGAGTGCAGGAAATGCTATCTGCTTCATTCCAAATTAAGCAAAAGTACATTACTTTCTTTGAGCCAAAAATAGACAAAAGATGTGAACATACAGTAACAGTCAAAAGTTTGGACACACCTACTCATTCAAGGGTTTTTCTTTATTTGTACTATTTTCTACATTGCAGAATAATAGTGAAGACATTAAAATGATGAAATAACACATGGAATATTTGTATTTGAGATTCTTCAAAGTAGCCACCCTTTGCCTTTAACAGCTTTGGTGATTGTGGAGGCCAGGTCATCTGATGCAGCATTCCATAACTATCCTTGGTCAAATAGCCCTTACACAGCCTGGAGGTGTGTTTTGGATCACTGTCCTGTTGAAAATTAAATGATAGTCCCACTAAGCGCAAACCAGATGTGATGGCGTATCACTGCAGAATTCTGTGGTAGGCATGCTGGTTAAGTATGACTTGAATTGTAAATAAATCACTGACAGTGTCACCAGCAAAGCACACCCACACCATCACACCTCCTCCTCTGTGATTCACGGTTGGAACCACACATGCAGAGATCATCCGTTGACCTACTCTGCGTCTCACAAAGACACAGAGGTTGGAACCAAAAATCTTAAATTTGGACTCATCAGACCAAAGGACACATTTCACCCGGTCTAATGTCCATTGCTTGTGTTTCTTGGCCGAAACAAGTCTCTTCTTCTTATTGGTGTCTATTAGCAGTGGTTTCTTTGGAGCAATTCAACTATGAAGGCCTGATTTACCCAGTCTCCTCTGAACAGTTGATGTTGAGATGTGTCTGTTACTTGAACTCTGTGAAGCATTTATTTGGGTTGCACTCTGAGGTGCAGTTAAATCTAATGAATTTATCCTCTGCAGCAGAGGTAACTCTGAGTCTTCCTAACCTGTGGCGGTCCTCATGAGAGCCAGTTTCATCATATCGCTTGATGGTTTTTGCCACTGCACTTGAAGAAACTTTGAAAGTTCTTGAAATGTTCCGCATTGACTGACCTTCATGTCTTAAAGTAACGATGGACGTTTCTCTTTCCTTATTTGAGCTGTTCTTGCCATAATATAGACTTTGGTCTTTTACCAAATAGAGCGGTCTTCTGTATACCACCCCTACCCTGTCACAACACAATTGACTGGCTCAAACACATTAAGATGGTAAGAAATTCCACAAATTAACTTTTAATAAGGCGCACTTGTTAATTGAAATGCATTCAAGATGACTGACTACCTCACGAAGCTGGTTGAGAGAATGCCAATAATGTGCAAAGCTGTCATCAAGGCAAAGGGTATCAACTTTGAAGAATCTCAAATACAAAATATAAAACACTTTTTTGGACATATATGATTCCATACGTGTCATTTCATAGTGTTGATGTCTTCACTATTATTCTACAATGTAGAAAATACTAAAAATAAAGGAAAAATCCTTGAATGAGTAGATGTGTCCAACCTTTTGCTGCTACTGTAAAATATATCAAACATGGTGGTACGGAACTCAACGGAAAACAAGCTATGCAATTTAGCCTTTAAAATCAGTGAAGCACTCAAGGAAAACGTTAAAATTACGATTCATCAACAAACGGCTTTAACCAAGGGAATTACTGTAGCTCAGGAGGCTGAGGAAAATATCCTTGAGGAACTAAAGTAAGTTGGCTTTGCAAACACTGCAACTCATTTTCTTATACAGTAGATGTAAAATAGTTTTATTTCCTTCATGACGTAAGCTGTAGTGTATTCAGTACACGTACATGGGAGCTTGGGTGTCAGGGTCTGACTGCCCTCTGTTGTTTTTCAACGCCAAGCTGAAGACCATGGAGGTACAGTAGGTACTAATTAACCCTGGTCAGTCAGTGATGGTAGCTAGGTGTGCTCCATCAGCCCAAGGCCATGCTTCAATACCACCCTAGATGGATAATTCAGAAGCCAAATGTCTTGATGGGAGTAATTGCCCTACTGATGTGGAGTTACTTCTTGCTCTCATGGAAAATAATTTTCGCTCCTTTTATTGTATTCGAGTCCAGTAGACAGCCCACTAAATCTGTGAGATGTGTCTGCCCTGGACAGTGGGAGCTTTAATAATCTAGGAAAACAGCCCACCCATTTTGGACCACCGTTTAATGCGTTTTTTCAGACTCTGTTGTCTCTGCTCTTGAGAGTGAATTTTCTATTTCGCTAAAGGGTCTCCCTTCTTGTAATTTGTGCTCAGTAGCATTTACCGCTCTCCATTCTTTACAAGTGGCTACATGGTGGATTGGTTCTTTTGGCTGGATAGTAATACTTCAGATCAGCAATATTTTACTCCTCCTAAGCTCTTATTCAGCCATAAAACTCCCTATTTTACTCTCCCAGAGTTCCAGTGATGCGAGGCTGGAGGACAGGTTTAGCCTGTGTTTACAGACCAGGTTAATGGTGTGACGAGGGGAGCAGGGAGCACATGGACATCTGTGCAGGTCAGTCCTCACCGTGGAAATGAGCTGAGCCTGAAATGAGCTGTATCTTCCTCATGTAAAGTGACGGCCAGCTGAAGTGTGTTGCTGTTGTCAGTCTCTGAATATACAGCAGCGCACAATAACAAGGTCTGTAAGTCAGTGTGGTAGAAAGTGACAGGTGTGTTTGTCCAGTGTGTGTGTCTGGCGATTTACACTCACTATTCTTTGCCGCCGTCGCTTCTTCCTCAGCCTGATAAACTCCTTGTGTTGCCGCGAGACAAAGTTGACTGCTGCATACTCGAGCAGCGCAGCGAACACGAACAGCAAGCACACGGCCATCCAGATGTCAATGGCCTTCACGTAGGACACCTGGCGGAGAGAGGCACACAAGGCAACTGGGTCATCAATAGTGAATCAATGGAGGCGTTGGTGGGCGTAATTAAAGGGGAAATGGCATACTGACACTGCCCTAAACATGCAGACTACGTTTGAGTCATTTAGCAGACGCTCTTATCCAGAGAGACTTATAACAGTGAGTGCATACATTTTTTTATACTTTTTTCATACTGGTCCCCTGTGGGAATTGAACTCACAACCTTGGAGCTGCTCTACCAACTGAGCAACACAGGACTAGTGAGACTAATGAGCCTCGTCTTCAGAATGGCCCAAAATTGTAACGGGAGAAAATAAGATGCAGGCAGATGCATCAGATTCACATAGACTCATACATCAGCCAGGGAATGTCAACTCTGCTCTGTTCATGAACACGTTAACGTCAAAACATGTCAAACTCAGGTTTGAAATTCCAGTTGAGTTCACTCCATAGTAATATTTTGCCAGCTACCTGTCTAGACATGGCCTAACTACTGTATCTAAATTGGATATTCCAGTCCAACAAACCTAGAGGCCTAGCATTGCAGATGCTAGAAGTAATTGGTATGAACTGGACCATTAACATTGCATTCCGTTGATCTGGCAGGTGACAATAACCAGGTGCCAGCCCATTAAAGTGACATCTGAAATAGCCAGTCAGCATTGGGAGAGGAGTTATATGATTAAATTGAAACCATTTGAAACATTCTGATACATATGCTACCAGTTTCTACAAGCTTTGCGTTGACAGTGACCCTTCATGTGACTAGTGTTTCCACGCCTTGCAAAATTAGCACTGATAGCACTTACTAGACTCGCTATCCATCATCCTCCCGGTAGAGCGTTATCTATGCTCACCTTGGGTAAAGAGGCCCGGGACCCAGAGCTCTGGGTGGTCATGGTGAGCACGGTGGTGATGCCCAGGCCCACTCTAGCCGGGGCAGCATCCATGTTGATCCAGAAGGAGACCCAGGACAGGATGACGATGAGCAGGCTGGGGATGTACATCTGGATCAGGTAGTAGCCCATCTGTCTCTCCAGGTGGAACTTAACCTCGATGCAGGTGAATTTACCTGCCACCATAACCGATAGAATTGGCAAATACTTAAGTCAGTCTTTTGGCAAATTCTGTAGAATTTACGTGTTTTTTGTGTGTAGGTTGGAAAAGTTGCCACTGGTCCATGGAGTTCAGATCATATGTTGAGAAGGAAGTTGCTGCTACTCCATTGAGCACTTAATTAGCTTTTTTTCTCATGTACATTTATCAATGTTTCTGCAGCATCTAGCACTTTTAATCATTCTGCAGAAAGCACCAGCTCTCTCAACAAATTATGCTCTGAACTATTTTCTTAAACATCAATTTAAACACAATCCCCAACCCCCAAAGCTCCATTCTGCCATTTATGTTCCTTTCAGAAAAACAATCTTAACAATGTGCTCTTCCACTTAAGTTCCACCAAGGTCCCACCTGTGTTGTAGTGCTTGGTACAGTAGCCCAGATCCTGCTCATCTTTCAGCACGAACTGAGGGAGTGTCAGATCATCAGCCACCTGCACCGGGTTCTCTGCCAACCACTCGAAGATCAGATCATTCATGGTATACCCAACTACAGAGAGAGAAAGAGATAAGATTAGGGTGGGAGAGACATGGGAGGGAGGGGGAAAGAGAAAGAGAGCGAGAGAGTGGGGGAGAGAAGATGAGAAACTGAGAGAGAGGTCCAAAGGGAAACATATGGAGAAAGGTATAGAGTTGAGAAAGGGAGAGACAGGGAGTGCTGGAGAGAGAAAGACAGGTGTAAAGGAAGAGAGGGTGAGAGATGGCGAGGGAGAGAGTGAGTGATGGGAGTAAACAGGGTGACATCCCTCAGTCCAGTTGCCATTCCCATCTCCCTCCCCGCCTGTTTGTCATGATAAATGTAAGCCTAATAGTCCTCACCCAGAACCCCACAGACCTGAGGGCAGCTCGGGACTGAGGGGCAGCTCGGGACTGAGGGGCAGCTCGGGACTGAGGGGCAGCTCGGGACTGAGGGGCAGTTCGAGACTGAGGGGCAGCTGGAGACTGAGGGGCAGCTGGAGACTGAGGGGCAGCTAGAGACTGAGGGGCAGCCCGGAACTGAGGGGCAAGCCCAGTACTGAGAGGAAGCCCAGTACTGAGATGAAGCTCAGGCAGGTAGTAGGCTCTGGTAGATCCTGGCTGGCTGGCAGATCTGGAAGATTCTGGTTGACTAGCAGATCTGGAAGAGACTGGTTGACTATCAGATCTGGAAGAGACTGGTTGATTGGCAGATCTGGAAGAGACTGGTTGACTGGCAGATCTGGAAGAGACTGGTTGACTGGCAGATCTGGAAGAGACTGGTTGACTGGCAGATCTGGAAGAGACTGGTTGACTCGCGGATCTAGAAGATCATGGCTGACTGGCAGATCTAGCTGCTCTATGCAGACTGACAGCTCTGGCTGCTCCGAACAGGCAGGAGGCTCCGGCAGTGCTGTAGAGAAGGAAGACTCTGATAGCACTGAACAGGCGGGAGACTCCGACAGCGCAGGAGGGAAGGAAGAGTCTGGCTGTGCTGAACAGGCGGGAGACTCCGACAGCGCAGGAGGGAAGGAAGGCTCTGGCTGTGCTGAACAGACGAGGCGCACAGAAGGCCTGGTGCTGGAACTGGTGCTACAGGATCGAGGACACGCACAGGAAGCCTGGTGCGGGGAGCTGCTACCGGAGGACTGGTGTGTGAAGGTGGCACAGGATGGACTGGACCGTGAAGGTGTACTGGAGAGCCTGAGAGCAGGACTGGCACAGGACGTGCAAGGCTAGGTAGGTACACAGGAGGCCTGGTGCGTGAGGCTGGCACATTTTTCACCAGCCGACTAACACGCACCTCAGGACGAGTATGGAGCGCTGACCCAGGTGCCATTAAATCCCTGACACGCTCCGTCGGACAAATCTTGTACCTAAAGCACAAAGCTAGCAACTCCCTCATTACTCTCCACTCCACCTTCCCCATTAACTCCTTCACTGTCTCTGCTTCGCTCCCCTCTAACACCGGCTCTGGTTCAGGTCTCCTCCTTGGCTCTTCACGATAAACAAGGAGAGTTGGCTCTGGATAGACCGGACCGTGCAGGCGCACTGGAGCTCTTGAGCACAGAGCCTGCCCAAGCTTACCTGGCTCGATGCCCACTCTAGCCCGGCCAATAGGAAGGGCTGGTATGAACCGCACCGGGCTATGCACCCGCACTGGAAACACAGTGCGCTCCATAGCATAACACGGTGCCTGCCCGGTCTCTCTAGCCTACCGGTAAGCACAGGGAGTTTTTTTTGCAGGTCTCCTACCTGGCATAGCCATACTCCCTTTAAGCCCCCCCCAATAATTTTTTGGGGCTGCTTTTTGGGCTTCCAACTGCGTCGCCGTGCTGCCTTCTCATACCAGCGCCTCTCCGCTTTAGCCGCCTCTATTTCTTCCTCGGGACGGCGATATTCTCCAGGCTGAGCACAGGGTCCTTTTCCGTCTAATTCCTCCTCCCATGTCCAATTCTCCAAGTGGTGCAGCCTCTCCCACTGCAACTGCTCTTCACGATTAACAGGGAGAGTTGGCTCAGGTCTGACTCCTGACTCAGCCACTGTCTCTCTGAGCCCTCCCCCAATAAATATTTGGGGGTTACTTTCGGTTTTCGCTCTGCGCCGCCGTGTCTTTCTTTTTGACTCCATTCGCCTGTAGCCCTCTTCGCACTGCTCAAGCGAATCCCAGGCGGGCTCCTGCACTCTCTCTGGGTCGGCCGCCCACCTGTCTATTTCTTCCCACGACGTATACTCCATGCCTCTGCTGTCCATAACGTCCTCCTTTTTCTGCTCCTGCTGTCGCTGCCTGTAACCACGCCACTCGGTCCGTGTGTGGTGGGTGATTCTGTAACGGCGTTCTTCGTTTGTGGAAAGAGAGTCGGACCGAAATGCAGCGTAGTGGTTACTCATGACTTTAATAGAAAAAGTGACACATGAAATAACTATACAAAATACAAAAAAACAAACGGAACGTGAAACCTAATTACAGCCTATCTGGTGAAACTACACAGAGACAGGAACAATCACCCACGAAATACAAAGTGAAACCAGGCTACCTAAATACGGTTCCCAATCAGAGACAACGAGAATCACCCGACTCTGATTGAGAACCGCCTCAGGCAGCCAAGCCTATACAACACCCCTAATCAACCGCGATCCCAAATACTACAAACCCCAATACGAAAATACAATAACTTAAACCCATGTCACACCCTGGCCTGACCAAATATATAACGAAAACACAAAATACAATGACCAAGGCGTGACAAAAGGTGAGTTTGAGCGAATGTGAGAATGTCATCTGTTACTAGCAAATTATTGTTTCATGAACCTTGTCTCTTAAACTACGTATGTTAACGTGGGTTATTTTAACACTTTTCTGGGATGCTTTCATTGCTCTACTGGGAAGCGTAGCAGAAGTAGACATGCTCATGTTATTTATGTTAGTGCAAAGTGAGCTGCACATAGTGGACTTCCCACGAGGGCACAACGCCTCAGTGCTAACTCTCATATTTTAGGGAAGACACAGATGCAGACAGTGTCGAAGTAACAAAAGTTTATTACAAGAACAGGGGCAGGCACAATGGCAGGTTAAGGGCAGGCAGAGGTCAATAAACCAGATCTGGAAACAGGAGACAAAGGTCTGTGAGACATGGGTTGGATTTTAGACACATGACAGTGGGATGTAAACGAAGGGTATGGGGCAACAGAAGACGAACAGCAGAGGGGCTAATGACGTTGGAGATGGGGAAAGGTCCAATAAACCATAGGGAAAGTTTGTCAGAGTCACCCTAGTCATTGGCGACTACCTTACCATTACCATTACCAGTATTAGACTTAAAACGAATCATCCAGTGATCATACACTGTTTACCAGGGGGCAGGGCTATCGACTTTAAGGCTAATCTGAAGATGGTGCTGGCTAAAGCTAAAACTTGCAAGTGTAGAGAGTATAGGGATATTGTTATCCACGTCGGCATCAACAATGTTAGGATGAAACAGTCAGAGGACACCAAGCGCAACATAGCGTCAGAGTGTAAATCAGCTAGAAAGATGTGTTGGCATCAAGTAATTGTCTCTGGCCGCCTCCCAGTTAGGGGGGAGTGATGAGCTCTACAGCAGAGTCTCACAACTCAATCGCTGGTTGAAAACTGTTTTCTGCCCCTCCCAAAAGATAGAATTTGTAGATAATTGGCCCTCTTTCTGGGACTCACCCACAAACGGGACCAAGGAGTGTTGAGGAGTGATGGATTCCATCCTAGCTGGAGGGGTGCTCTCATCTTATCTATGAATATAGATAGGGATCTAACTCCCCTAGCTCCACAATGAGATAAGGTGTAGGCCAGGCAGCAGGGTTAGCCAGCCTGCCAGCTTAGTGGAGCCTGACACTAGCACAGTCAGTGTAGTCAGCTCAGCTATCCCCATTGAGACCGTGTCTGTGCCTCGACCTAGGTTGGGCAAAACTAAACATGGCGGTGTTTCCCTTAGCAATCTCACTGGAATAAAGACCTCCTTCATTCCTGCCATTATTGAAAGAGATTGTGATACCTCACATCTCAAAATAGGGCTACTTAAATTAAGTTCCTCAGTTAGGTGATTAGCTGATTTTTGGAAGGGCATCAAGGAATCTTTGGGTTGTCTGATAATTTATAGCATGCCTTTTGATGAAACCTTGGTTGGGGTCTGAGCAGATTATTTGTTGCGACTGCAAACATAATAAAATGGTGGTCCGATAGTCCAGGATTATGAGGGAAAACATTAAGATCCACAACATTTATTCAATGGGACAAAACTAGGTACAGAGTGTGAATGTGGCGGTGAGTAGGTCCGGAGACATGTTGGACAAACCCCACTGAGTCAATGATGGCCCCGGAAGCCTTTTGGAGTGGGTCTGTGGACTTTTCATGTCACTAAGTCACTAAAGAATTTGAATATTATCTGCTATGACGACAAGGTCTGATAGGGATTCAGGGAACTCAGTGAGGAACGCTTTATATGGCCCAGGAGGCCTGTGAAAAAGTAGCTATAAAAAGTGAGTAGGCTGCAAAGATTTCATGACTAGAAGCTCAAAAGACAAAAACATATATATTTTTTTGTAAATTTAAATTTGCTATCGTAAATGTTAGCAACACCTCCGCCTTTGCGGGATGAGCGGGGGATTTGGTTACTAGTGTAACCAGGAGGTTAGGCCTCATTTAACACAGTAAATTCATCAGGCTTAATTAAGCCATGTTTCAGGCAAGCCAATCACATCAAGATTATGATCAGTGATTAGTTCATTGACTATAACTGCCTTGGAAGTGAGGGATCTAAACATTAACCTTGTGCAAAACCTCAGATGCAGAAGCACCCCTAAGAACTAAAAACATTTGTCATAAGAAACTAGCTCCCTGGTATACCCGAGCTCTGAAGAAAGCTTCCAGAATATTGGAATTCTTCCGACTAGCTTGGAAAGACAATACCGTGCAGTATCGAAGAGCCCTCACTGCTGCTCGATCATCCTATTTTTCCAACTTAATTGAGGAAAATAAGAACAATTTAAAATGTATTTTGATACTGTCGCAAAGCTAACTAAAAAGCAGCATTCCCCAAGAGAGGATGGTTTTCACTTCAGCAGTGATAAATTCATGAACTTCTTTGAGGAAAAGATCATGATCATTAGAAAGCAAATTACTGGCTCCTCTTTAAATCTGCGTATTCCTCCAACGCTCAGTTGTCCCGAGTCTGCACAACTCTGCCGAGACCTAGGATCAAGGGTGACACTCAAGTGTTTTAGTACTATATCTCTTGACACAATGATGAAAATAATCATGGCCGCTAAACCTTCAAGCTGCATACTGGACCCTAATTCCTATATCGAATCTCCCATTCCTCTCGAAATGTTTAGAAAAAGCTGTTGCGCAGCGACTCACTGCCTTCCTGAAGACAAACAAAGTATTTGAAAGGATTTAGTCTGGTTTTAGACCCCATCATAGCACTGAAACTGCACTTGTGAAGGTGGTAAATTACCTTTTAATGGCGTCAGACCGAGGCTCTGCATCTGTCCTCGTGCTCCTAGACCTTAGTGCTGCTTTTGATACCATCGATCACCACATTTTTTTGAAGAGATTGGAAACCCAAATTGGTCTACATGGACAAGTTCTGGCCTGGTTTAGATCTTATCTGTCGGAAAGATATAAGTTTGTCTCTGTGGATGGTTTGTTGTTCGTCAAGGTTCCGTTTTAGGACCACTATTGTTTTCACTATATATATATATATATATATATATATATATATATATATATATATATATTTGACCTCTTGGGGATATCATTCGAGAACATAATGTTAACATTCACTGTTATGCAGATGACACACAGCTGTACATTGATGAAACATGGTGAAGCCCCAAAACCATGGAATGGTCTGCCTACCCATGTGAGAGTCTCAACCTTTAAGTCTCTATTGAAGATTCATCTCTTCGGTAGGTCCTATGATTGAGTGTAGTCTGACCCAGGAGTGTGAAGGTGAAAGGAAAGGCACTGGAGCAGCCTACCGCACTTGCTGTCTCTGCCTGACCGGTTCCCCTCTCTCCACTGGGAGTCACTGCTTACGGGTGCTCTTCCATGCCGTCCCTAGGAGGGGTGCGTCACTTGAGTGGGTTGAGTCACTGATGTGGTCTTCCTGTCTGGATTGGAGACCCCCCCTTGGGTTGTGCCATGGCGGAGATGTTTGTGGGCTATACTCGGCCTTGTCTCAGGATGGTAATGTTCTCTCTAATTCTCGCTTTCTTTCTCTCTCTCGGAGGACCTGAGCCCTAGGACCATGCCTCAGGACTACCTGGCATGATGACTACTTGCTGTCCCCAGTCCACCTGGCCATGCTGCTGCTCCAGTTTCAACTGTTCTGCCTGCGGCTATGGAACCCTGACCTGTTCACCGGACGTGCTACCTGTCCCAGACCTGCTGTTTTCAGGAGCGGTAGAGATACTCTCAATGATCGGCTATGAAAAGCCAACTGACATTTACTTCTGAGGTGCTGACCTGTTGCACCCTCGACAACTACTGTGTTTATTATTATTTGACCATGCTGGTCATTTATGAACATTTGAACATCTTGGCCATGTTCTGTTATAATCTCCACCCGGCACAGCCAGAAGAGGACTGGCCACCCCTCATAGCCTGGTTCCTCTCTAGGTTTCTTCCTAGGTGTTGGCCTTTATAGGGAGTTTTTCCTAGCCACCGTGCTTCTACACCTGCATTGCTTGCTGTTTGGGGTTTTAGGCTGGGTTTCTGTACAGCACTTTGAGATATCAGGCACATGATTACTGCATACAATAGCTGTATATTTTAGATGAACTGTCTTCAAAGTAATGACTCAGGACGTTGAGTTGATATGAAAGCTTCTTTTAGTAATGATACTTGTTTACGTTACATTTAACAACTTTAGATTCTACAGAGCAATGCAGGTAAGATGCTAGCGGAAAATCAGCTTAATCAGTTAATCACCTTGCACCTGCACACAACTGGAGCGTTATCTCTCTCATTCCTGTCGCAAGGCATTCTGGAACTTGCAGTCAAAAGCGTAATTCAATACTAACCAATACAATTGCATATGTAAATAAGTGTAAGGAAATATCTTTAGATACCTCTCAATGAATGAACTTAAACATGAACTCTGTAACACATTAAAGTTACAACAGTAGGATCAGCAGAGGCATTTAGGGCAGTTAGAGGGACATACTTTAGGTTACTTACATGGTGGCTTCCAAAGCCACTGGGATAACGTACATTTGCTGAAGCATTATGGCAACTCAGCGACACAAAGGTAGGGATTAATTGAGCTGGGCTTGGGTCATTGATAAGTCATTATCTCAACACTGCCTTATAAGGCTGTGAAAGGATCCAGGAACCCAAATGATTTTCGTGTACACCCTCCTCATTATAAAACAAGATTTGTTTCCAGAAGGTATCAAAATATCCATCAAATGTTACACCCACAGAGCTGCATTAGTTTCGTAGCCGTTTATGGAGTGTTAAAAGTCTACTGGGGGGGGGGGGGGGGGCAAGGCTAGATATTATGGGGCATTTGTTGGTGTCAAGCAGATACCCAATCAGTTCTTTGAAATCCGTCTTCAGCTGTTCTGAGCTGCCCTTCATAATGTCATTGAATCCCACATGAACTTTGATATACTCAATTTCCTGATGCAGGTTTAAAATGTTTGATGTCCTGTTCTCGTGCTCCTGGGTAGCACAACGTTTTTGCTCCAGGGACTGAGACATTTCTCACCATTGAACTGCCCAATACAACGGCCCGGAGAAGGGGATGGATAAATCTGCTCAATCCTACTCCTCACACAATTTGTTAAACCTTTCACGGGCCCACGATCTCTCTCCCTCTCTGCTCTGATGAACATGATTCTGCAACTCTCATCTCTCCAGCGTTGCACTTCATCATTTATTTCCTTATAGAATTGCATGAATGGTTCTGAAGGAAATGCAGCACCCCAGTGATAAATTGAAATAAATTAGCTAAAGTTATAGAATTACTGCTGTCTGTTCAGAAATAAATTAAATAATTCAGAATAGCCTACTACACCATGAGAAGGCCTATACTTTAGCCACAGAGGATCAATAGCTCCTTAAAACAAATTGCCTAGCTGTGGATTGTAGCCTAATAACCAGGGAATAGCCTACAGTTGGGAACGCACTACAAATCTGTCAGTGAAAAACCAGCATGCAGAAAAAACATGCCTTTCGCAACATTTAAAAAATATTTGAGGGAAAACACAGGTTGGAAAGCAAATGTATCCTGCTGAAAAGAGAAGACTGTATTCTGTAGGCTACCAACATATTTGATCAACTTCCAAATATTGTTTTACAAAGTTAAGCAAGAGAGAGAGAGGCTAATGACGCGAGCCTTTTGGCCATCACCAGCAAGTGAACTGCTAATCATTGGGGGAGTCAGTGAAACTGGAAAGCATTTTTAGAACTATCATTTCCTCTTCATATTGTAGACTACAATACGTGTCGACGTACTATTGATGGATTCAAGACAAGGTTGTTTTTATTGATCTCAGATTCTCCGTTTTTCAGTGTCAAAGTAGCCTGCCATTTCGATCATTTGTGCAGTATTAAAAAATATTCTGCTGAAGTCTTTAGTCAGCTAAAATTAAGTAGAATTGCATTCAAATGTGTTTATAAAAGGCCACATTTTTCCGGACCATGTTCCTCATGTGTGCAACTTCTTTAAGTTCCTCTACTCTACTGCTCTATGTCACGACGGAAACGCAATAATATGCATGCTGTCACGCCTTGGTCATTATATTTTGTGTTTTTGGTATATGTTTGGGTAAGCCAGGGTGTGACATGGGTTTTTATGTTGTGTTTCGTATTGGGGTTTGTAGTAATTGGGATTGTGTATGATTAGGGGTGTGTCTAGTTAGGCTTCGCTGCCTGGAGCGATTCTCAATCAGTCAGGTGCTTGTCGTTGTCTCTGATTGAGAACCGTATTTAGACAGCCCGACTTTCGCGTTGTATTTTGTGGGTGTTTGTTCCTGTCTTAGTGTTGTAGTCACCAGATAGGCTGTAATAGGTTTTCTCGTTTCATTTGTTGTTTTCATATACAGTTATTTCATGTACTGCGATTATTTTCATTAAAGTCATGAGTAACCTACACGCTGCATTTCGGTCTGACTCTCTTCATACAACAGAGGAAGACGTTACACATGCAATGCTTTATAATAAATGTGGGTTTTTTTTGTACCTCAAAACTCCCTAGGTGACCCCCCTCTCAATCTCACTTTTTGTTCCGGCACATCCCGATTTACAAATAAAGACGGCTAAATAGCTAACTAAATAGCTAACAAAATGGCTACATGGAGATGAGCTTTTGTATTTTGTTCTTGTTTTTGCACTGTTTCTATGCACACTCACATGGCCCTACAAGCTACGCACACTGACAAACACACATACAAACACTCACTAAATCATTTGCTCTCATACACATAATATGCACATACATTTATGCTGACTCTCCACACACCCACTCACATACAATCATCAAATAAGCTGCTGCTTCTCTGTTTATCATATATCCTGACGACTAGTCACCTTACCCTTGTTCATATCTACCTTTATCGATCCAGTGTCCATGCACATTGTAAATATGGTACTGGAACTGACCCTGTATATAGTATGCTTACTTCCTTTATCATGTTTTTCTTATATCTTGTGTGTTTTTGTTCTACCTTATTATTTTTTAATATAACATTGTTATTGATTACTGCATTGTTGGGTTTAGAGATAGCAAGAAAGGCATTTCACTGTATTTGTGCATGTGACATTAAAACTTGAAACAATAAAGGGAAAGTTCACCCCAAAACTGTAATATTTCCAAGACCTAAAGAATGGTCTCCTGATGTGGTTCAAACATTGTTGTGGACTTGAAACAAAATTGTTGTTTTTCTATTTAAAACAGTGTGATTTTGAGAGTGAAAACCTGAATAAAATTTGAAAAACAAAATGGAGGAAATGGGATTTGGGAAAAAACTAAACAGAATCAGGCAAAAAAATTAAACAGATTCTATAGGGCCCTACATATGCGCATACACATAATATGCATGCGTACACGAGCACACACACACCCTCAACCGGGTCTATCCTCCCACACCTTTGAAGGCTCCATTTCCCCACACAGGGGTCTGATTACCAGACCATTAAAAATGCACGTAGCCTGCATTAATATTTTGGAATAAAACTACTGATGTCTTTCTGGGCCCTTGGGGCCTGTGTAACAAAGACAGAAATTATTCAAGATATTATCCCCTGATCCTTACCAGCAGCCTGAAAACAACATGACCACTAAAATACAATTATCTTGCTCCAGAAGATTTCAGTGTCATTCACATATCCTTCCCTAACAAGCAAGGAGAATATTAATTAATGTCTTCACAAAAGTGACGAAATGTTATCTTTTCCTTCCCAGTTACACACTAATAGAAGTCAAACATCAAATGAATATATTCAAAGTATGTGGTCAAAGTGTAATTTATGAGATGCACTGTCTGGATTTATTTGACGAGATGACCTAGCTGAGGTTACCGAAGTTTTTATGGGTCTTGTCTCTGTAAAAAAAACACATTTAGATGGAGGTCCGAATTGGTCAAGCTTCAGCTTTACTGTCTAACTCTGTCCTGTGGATTTACACTTTATACATCTACTTACTGACTTAAGGACACCAAATTGGGTCACGAGAACACATGATGGTTTTAAAGATTGTTTGATGTAGGATATTGGTACAGTACATACTATTTATATATACTAGAGCTCAAGGCATCAAGACTAAGGCTGTCAAACAGCATTGGTTTGGACTTCCATTCTCTGAATTAGCAGACCCCGAAGATATCCCTCTCTTTTCCCTCCTTGCTCTCGCCCTCAATGTGCAGCATTGGCAGTTGGCATAGCGTGTGATAGTTAAACCTTCCTGTTATACCTGTTAAACCTGACATGTCCTCCCCATGCAGCCAAGGTGATCACACCCTGGGCGGTGTACTAACACTTGTCAAAACAGAGCTGGCTGTTCCCTTCAGAGACACGAAGAGGAGGGCTTCTTTTAATCAAAAAATTATTAGGACTCCTGTAATGGTCCTGTCAGGTAGTAAACTTGCTGGCTGGCATGCTTTCCTATGTTGGCCCAGATTTCTCTCCTCAGCTGCTCTCCACACTTTAGGAGGGTAGGTTTAATTGCAAACAACAAATATATTTATCAATCTTTTACCATATTTGGCATTGAAATATGGGTATACCACACAACTTGACATATAATTCATTTCAAATGCCTGCTGCTGGATCTCCCAGCAAGAAATATTTTGTTTTCCGAGCCAGGTTTGCTCCCATTTGATTCTCCTCTTGCTAGTTATTTTGTCTGGCCTGGCAGAGGTGGAATTAAGCCACCTACGAGGGTGAGAGGTGGGTCATATAATAAAAGGGGACACAAAATGGAAGTTTCATTATTGATATCCTCAAAATTGGATTTGTGGATGCTATCAGTACTTGGGGCAAGGGGTAGCAAATATACTTTTTTCACATTTACATTTTATTTATGGAACAAGGAATGACATGCTATGCACAGACTTTATAGACTAGACATTGTTCTGTTGATATTTTTCATGAATAGATTCCTACATTTGATGCACAGCACAGGAATTGCATTACCCTTACACAACATCACTGACAAAGCTAACCAGTAATTTTGTGTTGGTGGGTCGCTAAATCACACAAGTCGGTGTCAGAAAGTCCGTCTTTCATGTTATGTATGCACAAGTCCGTCATCTGAGGATGTTTGATAAAAGCAGCAACTCAAAACCTAGCCTGTCACATTTAGGCATTGAATTGAATCTCAATCAATGTCACTCATATGTGGTGATATTACAAAAGTATGTGGACACCCCTTCAAATTAGTGGATTTGGCTATTTCAGCCACACCCGTTGCTGACAGATGTATAAAATCGAGCACACAGCCATGCAATCTCAAAAATTGGTAATAGAATGGCCCGTATTGAAAAGTTTAGTGACTTTCAATGTTGCACCGTCAAAGGATGCCACCTTTCCAACAAGTCAGTTTGACAAATTTATGCCCTGGTATAGCTGACCTAGTCAACTGTAAGTACTGTTATTGTGAAGTGGAAACGTCTAGGAGCAACAACGGCTCAGCCGCACCGTGGTAGGCCACACAAGCTCACAGAATGGGACTGCCAAGTGCTGAAGCGTGTAGTGCATAAAAATAGTCCGTCCTTGGTTGCAACACTCACTAGCGAGTTCCAAAATGCCTCTGCAAGCAACGTCATCACAATAACTATTCGTTGGGAGCTTCATGAAATGGGTTTCCATGGCCGAGCAGCCGCACACAAGTCTAAGATCACCATGCGCAATGCCAGGCGTCGGCTGGAGTGGTGTAAAGCTCGCCGCCATTGGACCCTGGAGCAGTGGAAACACATTCTCTAGAGTGATGAATCACGCTTCACTATTTGTCAATCCGATGGATGAATCTGGATTTGGTGGATGCCAAGAGAACGCTACCTGCCCCAATGCATAGTGCCAACTGTAAAGTTTGGTGAAGGACGAATAATTTGCTGAGGCTGTTTTTCATGGATCAGGCCAGGCACCTTAATTCCAGTGAAGGGAAATCTTAACGCTACAGCATAAAATTACATTCTAGACAATTATGTGTAGTTTAGCAAAGGCCCTTTCCTGTTCCAGCATGATAATGCCCCCGTGTAAAAAGCGAAGGGCCATACAGAAATGGTTTGTCAAGATCAGTGCGGAAGAACTTCACTGGCCGGACAAAATCCATGTCCTCAACCCCATCGAACGCCTTTGGGATGAGTTGGAATGCCGACTACGAGCCAGGCCTAATCGCCCAACATCAGTGCCCGACCTTACTAATACTCTTGTGGCTGAATGGAAGCAAGTCCCCGTGGGCAATGTTCCAACATCTAGTGGAAAGTCTTCCCAGAAGAGTGTTAAGGCTGTTATAGCAGCAAAGGGGGGACCAACTCCATGTTGATGCCCATGATTTTGGCATGAGATGTTCGATGAGTAGGTGTCTTACTTCATTTTGGTAATGCATTGTATCTCTTCAGAAATTTCACAACTTAAAAACAAACTAAAAGCCAGTGTGAAAATGGCTGGGGAGGGAATTAAAAGGAAAATTAGGAAGAAGGAGACTCACAGCTTTCAAGCTGCATGGTACAGGTCTGAATATCCATGGGGAAATTCTTTAAGTCCATAGGGCAGGACAGGATGAGAGTCAGCCTGAGATAGAAAGAGAGAGAGAAAAGAGAGAAGGGAAGTTTTAGGTGAAGGTAAAGAGCAAAGGAGAGCATGAAAGAAGAGAATTACAACATACAGGGACAAATTAAGACAAAGAGGCAAAGGAATACAAGTATAATCAGAAATTCCCCAGGGCAACTTTCTAGGTCCCTTACTTTTTTCAATCTTTACTAATGACATGCCATTGGCCTTAAGTTAAGCCAGTTTGGCTATGTATGTGGATGACTCAACACTCTACATGTCAGCTACTACAGCGAGTGAAATCACTGCAACACTTAACAAAGAGCTGCATTTAGTTTCAGAATGGGTGGCAAGGAATACATTTGTCCTAAATATTTCAAAAACTAAGAGCATTTTATTCACTAATCATTCACTAAACCCTAAGCCTCAACTGAATCATGTAATAAATAATGTGGACATTTAGCAAGTGACTGCCATGGAAGCAGCTAATGGGGTCCTCAAGAAATACAAATACAGATGCAAAGGGACTTTGAAATGTGATTGAAAACATACCTAATGCTATGTTGGTACCAATATTTATGGCCTACCCTCTAGATAAACTATACTATACATTATGGCATGATTTGTGTGCGTTTTCTCCGATTACCAAAAAAGGCAAATTGCAAAGGATGCCATGAGTTATGGTGCCATTTGGTTACAGGGCTTTGCTGTAATAGCAAACTAATTGGTAGACACATCCTTCCCTTTATTTATTGCAGCACTGACGCATTGAGTCTTCAAGGAGCCGTGAGGAAGAGACAGAACTATTAGGGAGTTTGGGTTTGAAGAGAAGCTGTGTAATTACCTGCTGTAATGCATTGCCCAGAGGAGCGACGAGAGCCACCAGCTCTATGCTACTCGCAGGAGCCTCCATTGCTATAGTGCTGTGATAATGTGCAATACTAGGCCCAAAAATACAATGACGAATGAGCCTTCGAAGCTTCTCTGCATGTGTAATTTAACCTTAGCTCAGAGAGGTAGCTACGAAAATGTATTTGGACTAGTGTGTGATGACTGTTAGCGGATACATCTGCCATTGTAATCAATATGGCATGCTTAACTGCATATTTTTCAATTCCCTTCATGGGTCCATGAATGTTGAGAGATATATCAACTCACAGCAGTGTATGGGTTGAGGGGCTAATACAGTATATTGGTATCAAAGTTATCGTAATGAATAAATCACTGGCGCCCTCTTTGACCATAGGCAGAATTGAATTGAATAACTCACTAGCTTCCCCTTCGGCCATAGGCAGAATTGTCTTGAATAACTCAATAGCTCCCTCTGTGGTCACATACCGACCTGCCTCTGCTCACCTGATGCTATATAGTACGCTCCCATCTTGGAATATCCGCAGCAGTTTGTTGTCAGTGGTGACCTCATGAAAGTTAGCCCCCTTCTCGTTAGCGAAGAACAGGTCAGGCTTCCAGATGGAGTCCAACATGGAGGGATCCAGGTCCAAGGAATTGTCCGGGTACTCCTGGTAAGCCAATCGGGGATCGTTCCATTTTTGCCGTAGGAACACATTGAGCCTGTAGTCCTGTGGATTGACCAAGAAATTGACTCATTGGCTCCTTCTCAATTCATATTTTCTCGATTCTTCGCATCACATCCTCATTCCTCGCCTCCTCCTCAAAACGCATAGGAGAAGATGTCAGAAGGGATGAACTTTGGGCCTTCTCCTTGAATGCCGTTGAGACGGAGGCGAGGTGATGGGATGTGAGGAATTGCAGAAGATACATCGAGGTTGAGCCATGATACTGTTGCCAGGTTTAAATGATTCTGTCTAAGAAGTGCGAAGTCTGATTAAATGAATAACCTTTACTGTTGTTAATTATACAAAAGCCAATGCGACAAATGGAAGCTTATTTTCAATTAGTTCTTTGAAATGTAGGGTGTATTTATACTTCAAAAATAATGTGTATCTTGATCAGACTGATTTGAATGATTTATTTGGAGTATTTCCTTTATGGCTAGATTATCTTTAATATTGCAGATAGATTGTCAATGAAATTGTCTGCATCACTTCCAATCCCTCATATATTTGTTGCAAATAAATAAATATATATCTATATATATATATATATAAACATACATATACATATACAGTGCTTTGCGAAAGTATTCGGCCCCCTTGAACTTTGCGACCTTTTGCCACATTTCAGGCTTCAAACATAAAGATATAAAACTGTATTTGTTTGTGAAGAATCAACAACAAGTGGGACACAATCATGAAGTGGAACGACATTTATTGGATATTTCAAACTTTTTTAACAAAACAAAAACTGAAAAATTGGGCGTGCAAAATTATTCAGCCCCTTTACTTTCAGTGCAGCAAACTCTCTCCAGAAGTTCAGTGAAGTTCAGCTCTCCATCCAACCTCACTGAGCTCGTGCTGTTTTGCAAGGAGGAATGGGAAAAAATGTCAGTCTCTCGATGTGCAAAACTGATAGAGACATACCCCAAACGACTTACAGCTGTAATCGCAGCAAAAGGTGACGCTACAAAGTATTAACTTCAGGGGCTGAATAATTTTGCACGCCCAATTTTTCAGTTTTTGATTTGTTAAAAAAGTTTGAAATATCCAATAAATGTCTTCCAACAAGACAATTCCACTTCACAATGGAATTGTGTCCCACTTGTTGTTGATTCTTCACAAAAAACCTCACAGTTTTATATCTTTATGTTTGAAGCCTGAAAAGTGGCAAAAGGTCACAAAGTTCAAGGGGGCCGAATACTTTCGCAAGGCACTGTACATACCTACACGTACATACACATATAAATACATATAAATAAATATCTTCAAAAATATATATTTCCTTTATTACCCTCCAACCCCAAAACCCCTCCCCCAATTGGAGCAAACTAGTGAACAACAAGCCTTTATTTCCAGCTTATTCATACTATATACATTTTATGTACTCAGTCTATTTTACAATAGTTCCATTTGGTTTGTTTTTACTCCTGTCCTTCCTCTACCCTCAACCTCCCCCATCTATTTCTGATGTCTATCCTGTTTGATTTCTATATGCCATATCTTTCAAACTGTGCTCTTTCAAAAATGGTCTCAACCATTCAAAAGTTTGGGGTCACTTAGAAATGTCCTTGTTTTTGAAAGAAAAGCAACTTTTTTGTCCATTAAAACAACATCAAATTGATCAGAAATATTTTTAAGTTCCTCGGCTTACACATCACGGACAAACGGAAATGTTTCACCCACACAGACTGTGTGGTGAAGAAGCCGCAACAGCTCCTCTTCAACCTCAGGAGACTGAAGAAATTTGGCTTGTCACCAAAAACACCCGTAAACTTTACAGATGCACAATCGAGAGCATCCTGTCGGGCTGTATAACCGCCTGGTACGGCAACTGCTCTGCCCACAACCGCAAGGCTCTCCGGAGGATAGTGAGATCTACACAACGCATCACCGGGGGCAAACTACCTGCCCTCCAGGACACCTACACCACCCGATGTTACAGGAAGGCCATAAAGATCATCAAGGACATCAACCACCCGAGCCACTGCCTGTTCACCCCGCTATCATCCAGAAGACGAGGTCAGTACAGGTACATAAAAGCTGGGACCGAGAGCCTGAAAAACAGCTTCTATCTCAAGGCCATCAGACTGTTAAACAGCCATCAATAACATTGAGTGGCTGCTGCCAACATACTGCCTCAAATCTCTAGCCACTTTAATAATTCAAAATTGGATGTAATAAATGTATCACTAGTCACTTAAAACAATGCCACTTTTTATAATGTTTACATACCCTACATTACTCATCTCATATGTATATACTGTACTATACCATCTACTGCATCTTGCCTATGCCATTCGGCCATCGCTCATCCATATGTTTACATGTACATATTCTTATTCATTCCTTTACACTTGTGTGTATAAGGTAGTTGTTGTGAAATTGTTAGATTACTTGTTAGATATTACTGCATGGACAGAACTAGAAGCACAAGCATTTCGTTACGCTCACATTAACATCTGCTAACCATGTGTATGTGACCAATCAAATTTGATTTGAAATACAGTGTAGACATTGTTAATGTTGTAAATTACTATTGTAGCTGGAAACAGCTGATTTGTTTATGGAATATCTACATAGCAGAGGCCCATTATCAGCAACCATCACCTCTGCGTTCCAACGATACATTGTGTTAGCTAATCCAAATTGATCATTTTGAAAGGCTAATTGATCATTAGAAAATCCTTTTGCAATTATGTTAGCACCGCTGAAAACTGTTGTTCTGATTAAAGAAGCAATAAAACTGGCCTTTAGACTAGTTGGAGCATCAGCATTTGTGGGTTCGATTACAGGCTTAAAATGGCCAGAAACAAAGACATTGCTTCTGAAACTCGTCAGTCTATTCTTGTTCTGAGAAATGAAGGCTATTCCATGCGAGATATTGCCAAGAAACTGAAGATCTCGTACAATGCTGTGTACTACTCCCTTCACAGAACAGTACAAACTGACTCTAACCAGAATAGAAAGAGGAGAGAGAGGCCTTGGTGCACAACTGAGCAAGAGGACAAGTGCATTAGTCTCTACACTGCCCGCATTGCCTCACGTCCAATGGCAGCATCCAAACTCAAGAATCGCCGAGGTTCAATTCTTGAGGGCTGATTCGCGTGTTCATTCTACCTTGTGAATGAAAATAATGAGAGAAAAAATGTAGATTTTAATAGGTTTTTGGTGTAGCAGGTAAAACGTCACATTGACACAATGCTGGTGGCAACGTGTGTACTGTAGCAGACTTGTTAGCATGGGATGTTAATTGCTTAATTATCTCAGGAACCACACCTGTGTGGAAGCACCTGCTTTCAATATACGTAGTACCCCTCATTTACTCAAGGGTTTCCTTTATTTTAGCAGTTATCTGTAGTGCAGGCTGAAGTACCAGATTCTGGCTTAATCCAAGTATTGTTCAGTGCCTGTTGAAATGACAAATATCAGCTTTGTGGGAAGCAAAATTAACAGCTATTTTGAAATTGGGTCGACAAAAAGTACACGTCCTCATTTAGTCACGGTAGTTATTCAAGTAAATAATTATAGTAAATGCTCATGGTAATGAGAGACTCTTTGGCTGTGTTCTTCCCTGGCAGTTTTCAACTGTCTGTCTCCGTTCCCATGAGGTACCACAAATACATTGAGGACAGCACAACAAACACTGGGCCACAGCATCCAGTGACATCATTAGTGTCCTCTCTGTCCACGCTGAACTAACCTGGGGTCAAGTCCTCAGGGCCCAAATATATTTTAACAGCTCACTGCTACAATCTACTGACCAAGCACTTTCCCCAATTCTTCATTTTAATTGCAGAGTGGACTGTTCATTATCAGAACATCACTGACCCACTGTTCTCTGAAGATTGCTCTGATAGGCTCGAGGAAATAAAGGGAGAGAGGTGAGGGAATTGCTCCAATACTGAGCAGGCCAAAGGTTAGGAAGGAACAGGTATTATATGAACTGGAGGAGAGCGTTCAGATTTCTCTTTTGTAAATTCTGGGATTTAGCTAGTGTAAACCTGCTCAAATATGATCCTTATCGAGGTAATTCATGATTATACTGAAAAACGAGACTGGCTTAGGGTTATCATGATTCCTGGATAATTATGGTGTTTTGTTGAATGTGCATATTCATTTCAACATTTCATTTCACCCTTTTTTATAGGTTTGTGTCTGAGATGAATCTCTTTTGCAAGAGAGACCTGTTCTGGACAGCAGTAGTCGGCAACATATTCAATGATTAAGCTTGATAATGTATGGATTCCAATTCCAGGACATTAATTGACTACGGAAATTCAATGAACTCATTTGACTTTTCCCAGACGTGTTCTCTCACCATAGTCGTTTCTGTGATGGACCCAAAGCTGTTGATGAAGATATTGCAGGTGACATTCACAGGCGGACCTGAAAAAGAACCCAAATAAAATCCATCACTCCGTATATGGGATAATCCTTTCACTGTTTTGACCTGCTGTAAAAAGGTTTCAGAAAGATTTTTTATTTTTATATTTGAATGACACTGGTTTTTGTATGTGCAAGAAGTGGAGTGTCTTGTTGTCACCTCTACGATGTTGAGCAAGTATGAAATGTGTACGACACTATTGTAGATGGGTTATGGTGGGGAACAACTGCTGTAGTAGTGTGTACTGATTCCAGTGGCTCTCTAGTACGGAATACTGTGTCTCTCCTGTCGTTTTACAAGTTGAAAAACTAGGCATGAATCACTTTGTTTAACTTTTCAACAGAGAACTAGTCTAACAAAAAATGCATCACATTGGTATATGGAATTCTAAGTTAGGTAACCACATGGAATGTTCAGTTCCAAGCTTCCTATCCATTTCTACAGGTAAGTCCTATCTTACTTTTTTTTACCAGTGGCTGTCTGCTTGCATTAATTTAGTGAAGTTTCAGTATTTTTTTATGGGAGCTGTGGCCTACTTCTGAACATACTTTTTGACGTACCTTTGAAGTTGGGTCTGATGCGAGCGTCATAGCCAGACCTTTTCCCCATGAGCTTGTCCAGGAAGTCAGACGGCGACTGCGAGGAGGGGACTGTCCTACTGGGGGACTTTATCTCCTCTTTACAGGAGCCCAGTCTGAAGAAAAACAAAAACAAATGCAAAGAAAGAGAGGAGAGGAGAGAAAGCGAGGGAGGAAGAAGCAATAGTTAGAAAACAAGAAACTTTGACTGGTATCAGTGGAAGACATAGGGAGAGAACAACAAGGATTTAAATGACTTTTGCACAGCCACCCCCGAAAACCCATCTAATTTCACATGATGTTCGGGACATATTGTGTTTAATAGAACCTACCCACTGGGAACACACTGGTTGTTTCAACGTAATTCGTCAACATATTGTGACGTCAAATCAACATGGAAAATACATTGGATTTGAAAAAATTAATCAACCAGTACTGTTGTCATCTCACTTCAACCAACGTTTCAAACATTGAAATTAGGGTAATACTTCAACTTAAATACGTGGAATTAACTTGACTAACAGGATGTTACATCAATCTATACTGAAGTAAAAATACAAATGCAAGATGCAACAATTAAGATTTCACTGATTTACAGTTCATATCAGTCAATTAAAATACAGTTATTCGGCCCTAATCTATAGATTTCACATGTCTGAGAATTGGTCACAGACACCTTAAAAGCAATGGATCTCAGGATATCATCACGGTATTTCTTTCCATTATAATTGCCATCGATAGAATGCAATTGTGTTCGCTGTCCGTAGTTTATGCCTGCCCATACCATAATCCCACCGCTACCATGGGGGCACTCGGTTCACAACATTGACATCAGCAAACCGCATGCCCATGAAACAGACCGTCCCCTCGCCCATACCCGGGCGCGAAGCAGGGACCCTCTGCACACATCAACAACAGTCACCCATGAAGCATCGTTATCCATCGCTCCACAAAAGCTGCAGCTCTTGCAGAGCAAGGGGAGCCACTACTTCAAGGTCTCAGAGCAAGTGACGTCACCGATTGAAACGCTATTTAGCGCACACCACCGCTAACTAGCTAGCCGTTTCACATTCGTTACACCCACACAACCCCATGCACGTGGTCTGCGTTTGTGAGGCCGGTTGAACATTCAGGCAAGTTCTTAAAATGACGTTGGATGTGTATTGGGAGAGAAATTCAACATTCAATTCTCTGGCAACAGCTCTGGTAGACATTCCTGCAGTCAGCATGCCAAATGCACGCTCCCTTTAAAACTTGCCACATCTGTTGCATTGTTTTGTGTGACAGAATTACACAATGGCTTTTTATTGTCCCCAGCACAATGTGCAACTGTGTAATGATCATGCTGTTTAATCAGCTTCTTGATACAACTTGCAGACTTGTTTACGTGTTGCATTTTGTTGCCAACCTATTTTGCTACCTGACAACTTTACGGTTTTTACTTTTAATTACCGTTTATATTTTTGTTTTTTTCCCTTAACTTTTTCACTCCGGACGCTTTATCTGGACATGGTTCGTCAGGACCTCCAACAGCCGAAGCTAAGTAGTAACATTAACATGATGCCTTCTAATTGCAGTTGCTGTACTCATAATATACAGGAGAACGATCGCCTTATGGCGAGGATAGCTGTGCTATAAGCCCAGCTTCAGACGCAATCGTTAGGAAAGTGTAATGTCAGTTTAGGAAAGGATGAAACAGCGTCTGTGCCACCAGTAAGTACAGATAGTAACGTTTGTATAAATCCCCTCGCACGGTCCCTGCAGCCGGACAACTTTCTCACGGTTTCTGAAAGGAAATGCTGTAGGAATGCTCAACCAGTGTCGCTCATTCAGCCGACAGAAACTTTCAACCGGTTTTCCCCATTAAGCAGCGAGTCGGAGTCAGAGGCCGAGCCTTCTCTTGTCTCTACTCCTACCGTTACGGGGTCTGAGACGCCGAAGCTTCCCACCATTAGCTCTGACAAATTGAAAACTCTAATCATTGGCGACTCCATTACCATTACCATTACCAGTATTAGACTTAAAACGAATCATCCAGTGATCATACGCTGTTTACCAGGGGGCAGGGCTACAGACATTAAGGCTAATCTGAAGATGGTGCTGGCTAAAGCAAAAACTGGCGAGTGTAGAGAGTATAGAGATATTTTTATCCACGTCGGCACCAACATTGTTAGGATGAAACCGTCAGAGAACACCAAACGCAACATAGCTTCAGCGTGTAATTCAGCTAGAAAGATGTGTCGGCATTGAGTAATTGTCTCTGGCCCCCTCCCAGTTAGGGGGAGTGATGAGCTCTACAGCAGAGTCTCACAACTCAATCGCTGGTTGAAAACTGTTTTCTGCCCCTCCCAAAAGATAGAATTTGTAGATAATTGGCCCTCTTTCTGGGACTCACCCACAAACAGGACCAAGCCTGACCTGCTGAGGAGTGACGGACTCCATCCTAGCTGGAGGGGTGCTCTCATCTTATCTACCAACATAGACAGGGCTCTAAGCTCCACAATGAAATAGGGTTCAGGCCAGGCTGTTAGCCAGCCTGCCAGCATAGTGGAGTCTGCCACTAGCACAGTCAGTGTAGTCAGCTCAGCTATCCCCATTGAGACCGTGTCTGTGCCTCGACCTAGGTTGGGCAAAACTAAACACGGTGGTGTTCGCCTTAGCAATCTCACTAGGATAAAGACCTCCTCCATTCCTGTCATTATTGAAAGAGATCATGACACCTCACATCTCAAAATAGGGCTACTTAATGTTAGATCCCTTACTTCAAATGCAATTATAGTCAATTAACTAATCACTGATCATAATCTTGATGTGATTGGCCTGACTGAAACAAGCCTGATGAATTTACTGTGTTAAATGAGGCCTCACCTCCTGGCTACACTAGTGACCATATCCGCCGGGCATCCCGCAAAGGCGGAGGTGTTGCTAACATTTACGATAGCAAATTTCAATTTACCCCCCCCCAAAAAATGGCATTTTTGTCTTTTGAGCTTCTAGTCATGAAATCTATGCAGCCTACTCAATCACTTTTTATAGCTACTGTTTACAGGCCTCCTGGGCCATATACAGCATTCCTCATTGAGTTCCCTGAATTCCTATCGGACCTTGTAGTCATAGCAGATAATATTCAAATTTTGGTGACTTTAATATTCACATGGAAAAGTTCACAGACCCACTCCAAAAGGCTTTCGGAGCCATCATTGACTCAGTGGGTTTTGTCCAACATGTCTCTGGACCCACTCACTGTCACAGTCAATACTCTGGACCTAGTTTTGTCCCATGGATTAAATGTTGTGGATCTTAATGTTTTTCCTCATAATCCTGGACTATCGGACCACGTTTGCAATTGCAACAAATAATCTGCTCAGACCCTAACCAAGGAACATCAAAAGTCGTGCTATAAATTCACAGACAACACAAAGATTCCTTGATGTCCTTCCAGATTCCCTCTGTCTACCCAAGGATGCCAGAGTACAAAAATCAGTTAACCACCTAACTGAGGAACTCAATTTAACCTTGTGCAATACCCTAGATGCAGTTGCACCCCTAAAAACTAAAAACATTTCTCATAAGAAACTAGCTTCCTGGTACACAGAAAATACCCGAGCTCTGAAGCAAGCATCCAGAAAATTGGAACGGAAATGGCGCCTCACCAAACTGGAAGTCTTCCGACTAGCTTGGAAAGACAGTACCGTGCAGTACCGAAGAGCCCTTACTGCTGCTCGATCATCCTATTTTTGTAACTTAATTGAGGAAAATAAGAACAATCTGAAATTCCTTTTTGATCCTGTTGCAAAGTTAACTAAAAAAAACAGCATTCCCCAAGAGAGGATGGCTTTCACTTCAGCAGTGATAAATTCACAAACTTCTTTGAGGAAAATAATCATGATTATTAGAAAGCAAATTACGGACTCCTCTTTAAAAATCTGCGTATTCCTTCAAAGCTCAGTTGTCCTGAGTCCGCACAACTCTGCACAACTCTGCCAGGTCCTAGGATCAAGAGAGACACTCAAGTTTTAGTACTATATCTCTTAAGACAATGATGAAAATAATCGTGGCCTTTAAACCTTCAAGCTGCATACTGGACCCTATTCCAACTAAACTACTGAAAGAGCTGCTTCCTGTGCTTGGCCCTCCTATGTTAAACATAATAAACGGCTCTCTATCCACCGGATGTGTACCAAACTCACTAAAAGTGGCAGTAATAAAGCCTCTCTTGAAAAATCCAAATCTTGACCCAGAAAATATAAAAAAACTAATCGGTCTATATCGAATCTTCCTTTCCTCTCTATTTTTTTTGAAAAGGCTGTTGCGCAGCAACTCACTGCCTTCCTGAAGATAAACAATGTATACGAAATGCTTCAGTCTGGTTTTAGACCCCATCATAGCACTGAGACTGCACTTGTGAAGGTGGTAAATGACCTTTTAATGGCATCAGACCGAGGCTGTGAATCTGTCCTCGTGCTCCTAGACCTTAGTGCTGCTTTTGATACCATCGATCACCACATTCTTTTGGAGAGATTGGAAACCCAAATTGGTCTACACGGACAAGTTCTGGCCTGGTTTAGATCTTATCTGTCGGAAAGATTTGTCCTCTGACAAATCAACTGTAAATTTTGGTGTTCCTCAAGGTTCCATTTTAAGACCACTATTGTTTTCACTATATATTTTACCTCTTGGGTATGCCATTCGAAAACATAATGTTAACTTTCACTGCTATGCAGGTGACACACAGCTGTACATTTCAATGAAACATGGTGAAGCCCCAAAATTGCCCTCGCTAGAAACCTGTTTTTCAGACATAAGCAAACTTTCTACTTTTAAACTCGGACAAAACAGAGATGCTTGTTCTAGGTCCCAAGAAACAAAGAGATCTTCTGTTGAATCTGACAATTAATCTTAATGGTTGTACAGTCGTCTCAAATAAAACTGTGAAGGACCTCGGCGTTACTCTGGACCCTGATCTCTCTTTTGAAGAACATATCAAGACCATTTCAAGGACAGCTTTTTTCCATCTACGTTACATTGCAAAAATCATAAACCTTCGGTCCAAAAATGATGCAGAAAAATTAATCCATGCTTTTGTCACTTCTAGGTTAGACTACTGCAATGCTATACTTTCTGGCTACCCGGATAAAGCACTAAATAAACTTCAGTTAGTGTTAAATACGGCTGCTAGAATCCTGACTAGAACCCAAAAATTTGATCATGTTACTCCAGTGCTAGCCTCCCTACACTGGCTTTCTGTCAAGGCAAGGGCTGATTTCAAGGTTTTACTGCTAACCTACAAAGCATTACATGGGCTTGCTCCTACCTATCTCTCTGATTTGGTCCTGCCGTACATACCTACACGTACTCTACGGTCACAAGACGCAGGCCTCCTAATTGTCCCTAGAATTTCCAAGCAAACAGCTGGAGGCAGGGCTTTCTCCTATAGAGCTCAATTCTTATAGAATGGTCTGCCTACCCATGTGTTACGGATACAAGTATCCTGTGTGTGTTTCTTTTCTCTCCTTCTCCCCTCACAGGTGAAAATCATCACTCCCCAATCAATCACCAATCAATCATCAATCAGAAGACACACCTCCTCCTGTTTCCTACCCAATCACAGTTCATTTCCCTTGGTTTAAAAACCCCATCATTTGTTAGCTCTAGAGCTCAATCTCTCTCTGTAAATGCCATGTCTGTTGGTCTAGCTGTTGCACTCTCTCTTTGTGTATTAACCTCTCTTTTGTTTGAGCACCTCCATAGCACTTTCATCCCCTGTGAGTATTGTTTTTGGTTATGGTGTTTGTTTGGTGGGAAAAGGGGGAACCAAGACAAGTCGCCCATGGGCATACACTACCCGTAGGTAGACTTTTAAATACACTAGTTAGAACTGGGCGGACCATCCACTGTATTTTTGGTTAGTTAGCTGTTGTTAAAGTAGCCTCGTCTAGCTTAGTTTAAAAAAATACTTATTGTTTCTTTCCTTGGGTCCAGCTCAGGCCCTTTTCCTGCTCCCCCCATTACTGTGTGTTTACAAATAAACCTTGAGTTTGACGGTAGATCTCAGTTGTCGTTATTTCGTTCTCACTTTTACTTTGTCACTATTAGAATTTGCATGAGTTGTTACGGGTCTCATTACCATCCCCCCCTAGACTGTCGGGCCAAAAGGGATTCGTAACACCATGTAAGAGACGCAAACTCAGTCTCAACCTTTAAGTCTTTACTGAAGACTCATCTCTTCAGTGGGTCATATGATTGAGTGTAGTCTGGCCCAGGAGTGGGAAGGTGAACGGAAAGGCTCTGGAGAAACGAACTGCCGTGGCTGACTCTGCCTGGCCGCTTCCCCTCTTTCCACTGGAATTCTCTGCCTCTAACCCTATTACAGGGGCTGAGTCACTGGCTTACTTGAGTTGGTGTAGTCACTGATGTGATCTTCCTGTCTGGGTTGGCGCCCCCCCCCCCATTGGGATGTGCCGTGGCGGAGATCTTTGTGGTCTATACTCGGCCTTGACTCAGGATGGTAAGTTGGTGGTTGAAGATATCCTTCTAGTGGTGTGGGGGCTGTGCTTTGGCAAAGTGTGTGGCGTTATATCCTTCCTGTTTGGCCCTGTCTGGGGGTGTCCTCTGATGGGGCCACAGTGTCTCCTGACCCCTCCTGTCTCAGCCTCCAGTATTGATGTTGCAGTAGTTTGTGTCGGGGCTAAGGTCAGTTTGTTATCTCTGGAGTACTTCTCCTGTCCTATTCGGTGTCCTGTGTGAATTTAAGTGTGCTCTCTCTCTCTCTTTCTCTCTTTCTTTCTCTCTCGGAGGACCTGAGCCCTAGGACCATGCCTCAGGACTACCTGACATGTTGACTCCTTGCTGTCGCCAGTCCACCTGGCCGTGCTGCTGCTCCAGTTTCAACCGTTCTGCCTTGTCATTTATGAACACTTGAACATCTCGTCCATGTTCTGTTATAATCTCCACCCGGAAAAGCCAGAAGAGGACTGGCCACCCCACAGCCTGGTTCCTCTCTAGGTTTCTTCCTAGGTTTTGGCCTTTCTAGGGAGTTTCCTAGCCACCTTGATTCTACACCTGCATTGCTTGCTGTTTGGGGTTTTAGGCTGGGTTTCTGTACAGCACTTTGAGATATCAGCTGATGTACGAGGGGCTATATAAATACATTTGAATAGATTTTTGACAGTGTTTTTGTTGCTTATGGAAAATTTTGGGCATTTTTTCTTTCAGATCATGAAACATGGGACCAACACTTTAAATATTTTTGTTAAGTAAAAGTTCAACATAATTATCAGAACTATGTATGTGCTGAAATTGTGTTAAATTACACAAGTAAATATATTTCTCTGCCCTCAACCGCATGACTCTCCAGAGGGTGGTGCCCAACACATTACTGGGGGCACTCTGCCTGCAGCAACCGGTGTCAACGGAAGGCCAAGAAGAACATTAAAGCCCTCTGCCACCTGAGCCATGGACTGTTCACTCGGTGACCGTCCGACAGACTGAGAGTACAGGTGCTAAGACCGAGAGACTGAAAATCAACTTCTATTACCAGGCCATCAGACTATTGAATAGCCATCACTAGCAGTCTACGAGGTGATGCACACTCACTCACACAGAACACACACACACCTCATACTCACAAACACACGCACATACACACACACACTCACAGACACACACAGTAAAAGCTGCTGTCCCATTTCTATAGAGACAATGAACCACTGGTCACTGTGGTTCACTGTTTATACACACTGCATATGTATTTCTACACTGGATTCTTGACATAGCTGACTCTAATAAATCTACTGCTATACATATAATTCGAAGCCGATCTTACTGTATATAAACTGTGTATAGGTTGGCAGGTTCATTCCGCCGTTCTTGATTTCTTGTATTTGTTTTTTTTCTTGCATTTTTTTTGGTTTGACATTTTGCTGCATTGTTAGGACAGACGTCCCATCTGAAAACGGAAGAATTACCACTAACTTTTCTTACACGATAGCGGTGCGTGGGAAAAATCACTGCGGAAGAAAAGCCAGAGAAAAGCCATATTACAACAGTATGTGTTGTGATAATTGCATAGTTTGCTCCATAACCTGTTAGTTCATATGAATTGTAACCATGATAAATAATGTAGGCTTAAGGCCAAGACAATAAGACACATGACCTAACTGTTTATTACATGTAATATGATTTGGGGACTTTACTGGACAGAGGTTGATCTCTGGGTTTGTGATGAAATTAGATGTGGCGGAATTTATTCTTGGACGACGCTGGGCCAATTGTGCTTCGCCTCATGGGTCTACTGGTCGCAGCCGGCACGGGTCTCAAACCAACATCTGTAGCAATGCAGTTTGCACTGCGTTGCAGTGTCTTAGACTGCTCGGCCACTCTGGAGCAGCCAGTGTAATCATCTGCCAGAGAGTAGACCCAATCAGCCCGAGCCCCAAGTAATACATTTGGGCCAGATAACTCGCACTGGAAACGGCCTGAGCTCAATCCCCCATCCTAGCCATAAGTAATACCGCCGACGATTCGGGCCACATGGTGTCAGCCGAGTGCCCTGACTCTCAGCCGGAATCGGCCCAGATCCACATGTGCTAGCTGGGTTGTGCCTGTATCCACATTCAATCTAGTATCCCTAGAGAATTGATGTTGATCATCTGTTGTCTGCTTGATTTACAACAGGGTCTCATTCGTTTTATTAGAGAAAGTATTAAGGTAATATGTTCACGTTTTTGTACCTCGGATTGGACACCTAGTCTACTGTGCATAATTGTGTAGGATAGACTATTGTGCAACACCCAACACTATTCCTATGAATTATTCTGGATATAATGACAACAGATTACATAGCCTAGTGGGCTTATTCACAAAATTATCTGGTAATGAAATAAAATGATATATACAAGGGGCTTGAAGTAGCCTCCATGAATATGGACCTCAGAAATGAAATGACTGGAATAGGCCTACCTTGAAAATCAGACATTTCCTCAATTTGGTGCTTGAAGCACCGTTGTAATTATTGTTAACAATTTCTAAGTCTTACTGCTTCCTTATATAATTTTTCTGTGATTTAATTTTGTTTTTGTTTGTTTCCTGCGCTTCAATTGAAGAGTGTTACACTACTCTGTTGCGGTAAAGCTATCTGCAGTTATTATGAGGATGACAACATTTGTTGGTCATCTTGGCTTTCAAATCTTTCCAATAAAAAAGGAACCTGGTTTTTGGTTACTTTATCATTATAAAAATTGCGATGGTGAGATTAATGCTGGTGAGATTAATGCTAACGTTGTTGGCTTTATTATGTGTCTCTGCTTCGGGCCACTTAGGCTACAGAACAATTGCCATGCATGCATCCAAACTGTTTAAGGCAATGTCCACATTATACCCACATATTTTACAATGTAGTAATCATTTTGATATCAATGCATGGCCTAAAAAAATGTATTATTCTGAAATTGGTAATGGCCTACCTTTTTTAATCTCAATATTATTGAAAATTACAATGAAGTGCTTGAAAAAGTCCCCGAAAGTCCTTCAATACATTGAGTTTTGGGCCAATTTGCATATATTAACTTTTATTTCTCTAAGTGCATGTACATCCTTTTTATTTTAGTTTCAAACCATTTAGAAATGTTGATCCCAATTTCACACATTGGCCTCATTATTCATAGAAAGACCCATATGAAGGATGGTTGGTTATGTTGTATTCAATTCTCCATCTCAACCAAAAATCTCATTTGAAGAGGACTAAATCAAATCAAGCTTTATTGCAGTGCCTTCAGAATATTTTCTTACCCCTTGACATTTTCCACAGCCTGAATTTATTGATTAAATTGATTAAATGTATTGTTCTCTCACCCATCTACACAAAATACCCCATAATCACAAAGTGAAAACAGTTTTAGCAAAAAAATAAGCATGAAAAAATATGGAAATATCTCATTTACATAAGTACTCACACCCCTGTAGAAGCACCTTAGGCAGCGATTAGAACTGTGAGTCTTTCTGGGTAAGAGTATTCCACACCTGGATTGGGCAACAAATGCCCATTTTTCTTTTCAAAATTCTTCAAGCTCTGTCAAATTGTTGATCATTGCTATACAAACATTTTCAGGTCTTGCCATAGATTCTGAAGTAAATTTAAGTCAAAACTGTAACTTGACTACTCAGAAACATTGTTCTGTATAGATTTTTCCTTGCATTTTAGGTTATTGTCCTGCTGAAAGGTGAATTAAACCAGGTTTTCCTCTGGGATTTTTCCTGTCCTTAGCTCCATTCCGTTTATTTTTTATCCTGAAAAACCTCCCAGTCCTTAATGATTACAAGCATACCCATAACATGATGCAGCCGCCATTATGCAGCCACCGCTATACTCTGTCAATTAGGTTAGTACTGTGGAGTAATTACAATGTGTTGATCCGTCTTCAGTTCTCTCCTATCGCAGCCATTAAACTCTGTCACTGCTTTAAAGTCACCTTTGGCCTGATGGTGAAATCCCTGAGTGGTTTCCTTCCTTACTGGAAACTGAGTTAGTAAGGATGCCTGTATCTTTGTAGAGTGTACACCATCCAAAGTGTAATTAATAACTTCACCATGGTTCACTGGAACGATCTGCAAAAAAACACTCAAACTGGACCGTTTTATCTCCATCTTCATTCAAAGACTCGGTCATAAACACTCTTACTGACAGTTGTGGCTGCGTCCCGTGACGTATTGTTGTACCGTGTTTTGTGCTGCTACCATGTTGTGCTGCTGCCATGTTGTGTTGCTGCCATGCTGTGTTTTCATGTGTTGCTGCCATGCTATGTTGTCTTACGTCTCTTTATGTAGTGTTGTGGTGTCTCTTGTCGTGATGTGTGTTTTTGTCTTATATTGTTATTACATTTTTTTATTTTTAATCCCCCGTCCCCGCAGGATGCCATTTGCCTTTTGGTAGGCCGTCATTGTGAATAAGAATTTGTTCTTAACTGACTTGCCTAATTAAATAAAGGTTAAATAAAATAAAATAAAAACAATTATTCACTGTCTGCTTTTTATTTTATTTTTTATTACTGATCTACCAATAGGTGCCCTTCTTTGCGAGGCATTTGTCTATGTGGTTGAATCTGTATTTTAAGTTCACTGCTCGACTGAAGGACATTGTATGTGTGAGTAACAGAGATGAGGTATTCATTCAAAAATAATGTTAAACACTATTGCACACAGAGGGAATCCATACAACTTATTATGTGACTTGCTAAGCACATTTTAACTCCTGAACCTATTTAGGCTTGCCTTAACAAAGTGGTTTCAGATTTGAGGAACATTATTCCCTTTGGCATCGTGTGTAGGCCAGTGACAACAATGTTATCAATTTTTAATTCAGCCTGTAACACAACAAAATGTGGAAAAAGTGAAGGTGTGTGAATATTTTCTGAAGGCACTGTATATTATGAAAAACATGATTTTGGTATTTATAAGGCTAATGGTAACTACTTTTAAACTTCCAAAGATCCAATCAACCATGGATGAATAATGGTATGTACAACTAGCTTCACGTTGAAATGATGGTTTCCTTTTGGCAAATCAGATGTCAATGAGGCCTACATACACCCAACGTCACTCAGCATTTACTTTAATTTACCTTCAACCTGTTAGTCGGGTTAATAATAAAAAATGGGATGTAATAAATGTATCACTAGTCACTTTAAACAATGCCACTTTATACGTATAATGTTTACATACCCAACATTACTCATCTCATATGTATATACTGCACTCTATACCATCTACTGCATCTTGCTATGCCGTTTGGCCATCGCTCATCCATATATTTACATGTACATATTCTTATTCATTCCTTTACACATGTATGAGGTAGTTGTTGTGAAATTGTTAGATTACTTGTTAGATATTACTGCATGCTCGGAACTAGAAGCACAAGCATTTTGCTACACTCACATTAACATCTGCTAACCATGTGTATGTGACCAAACAAATTTGATTTGATTTAAACTTCAACTTAAATACGTTGACTTAAAGTTGCTAGAGATTTGAGTCAGTATGTTGTCAGCAGCCACTCAATGTTAGTGATGGCTGTTTAACAGTCTGATGGCATTGAGATAGAAGCTGCTTTTCAGTCTCTCGGTCCCAGCTTTGATGCAACTGTACTGACCTAGCCTTCTGGATGATAATGGGGTGAACAGGCAGTGGCTCGGGTGGTTGTTGTCCTTGATGATCTTTTTGGCCTTCCTGTGACGTGTGGTGGGTGGTGTATGTGTCTTGAAGGGAAGATAGTTTTCCCCCGGTGATGTGTTGTGCAGACCTCACTAACCTCTGGAGAGCCTTGCGGTTGTGGGCAGAGCAGTTGCCATACCAGGCGGTGATACAGCCCGACAGGATACTCTCGATTGTACATCTGTAAAAGTCTGTGAGTGTTTTTGGTGACAAGCTGAATTTCTTCAACCTCCTGAGGTTGAAGAGGCGCTGCCTTCTTCACCACGCTGTCTGTGTGGGTGGACCATTTCAGTTTGCTCCCTCTGCTGTTTCCTGAAGTTCAAGATCATCTCTTTTGTTTTGTTGACGTTGAGTGAGGTTGTTTTCCTGACACCACACTCCGAGGGCCGTCACCTCCTCCCTGTAGTCCCTCTCGTCGTTGTTGGTAATCAAGCCTACCACTGTAGTGTCGTCTGCAAACTTGATGATTGAGTTGGAGGCTTGCATGGCCGTGCAGTCACGGATGAACAGGGAGTACAGGAGAGGGCTGAGAATGCTGGGTAGGACCCGGTAGGACCCAGTTGTCCAGGACCCAGTTGCACAGGGAGGATTCAAGACCCAGGGTCTCGGAATTAATGACAAGTTTGGAGGGTACTATGGTCTTAAATGCTAAGCTGTAGTCGATGAACAGCTTTCTTACATAGGTATTCCTCTTGTCCAGATGGGTTAGGGCAGTGTGCAGTGTGATTGCGTCGTCTGTGGATGGGTTAGGGCAGTGTGCAGTGTGATTGCGTCGCCTATTGGGGCAGTAAATAAATTGGAGTGAGTCTTTAATATGTCTGTAAACACACCAGCTAGCTGGTCTGCACATGCTCTGAGGATGTGGCTAGGGATGTAGACCCTGCCACATTTCTCTCGTGTCTGAGCCATTGAATTGCAACTCTACTTTGTCTCTATACTGACGCTTAGCTTGTTTGATTGCCTTGCGGAGGGAATAGCTACATTGTTTGTATTCCGTCATGTTTCCCGGTCGCCTTGCCATGATTAAAGCAGTGGTTTGCGCTTTCAGTTTTGCGCAAATGCTGCCATCAATCCACGGTTTCTGGTTGGGGAAGGTTTTAATAGTTGCGGTTGGTACAACATCACCAAAGCACTAGCTAATAAACTCACTCACCGAATCAGCGAATACATCAATGTTGTTGTTCGATGCTATCCGGAACATATGCCAGTACACACGGCAGGGTAGCCTAGTGGTTAGAGCATTGGACTAGTAACCGAAAGGTTGCAAGTTCGAATCCCTGAGCTGACAAGGTACAAATCTGTTGTTCTTCCCCTGAACAGGCAGTTAACCCACTGTTCCTAGGCCGTCATTGAAAATAAGAATTTGTTCTTAACTGACTTGCCTAGTAAAAAATAAAAAATACATGTGATCGAAGCAATCTTGAATTCTGGAATCAGATTGAACGGACCAGTGTTGAACAGACTTGATCTCGGGTGTTTCCTGTTTAAGTTTCTGTCTGTAGGCTGGGAGCAACAAAATGGAGCCGTGGTCAGATTTGCCGAAAGGAGGGCGAGGGGTGGCTTTGTATCCGTTGCGGAAGTTAGAATTTCCCCAGCCCGGGTCGCACATTCTTTATGCTGATAAAATTTAGGGAGTCTTGTTTTCAGACCCTAATTTCAATGTTTACAACGCTGGCCGAAATGAGAGGAAAACAGTACCGGTTGATTACTTTTTAAGATCCAATGTATTTCACATATAGATTCCATGTCACAATACGTTGACAAATTACATTAAAACAATGTTGATTCAGCCAGTTTGTGCCCAGCGGGTAACTACAGTGAGGCTGCAATGTACCTCCACAGCCAACCCCACCTCCTCTCTCACTGTGTACTCCTGCCTGGTTTAGCAGAAGTGGGGCCTGACAGATTGATGGCTCAATTGAAATGCTGTGAATGTCACACCAGGGGAGGAAGGCTTTGATTCCGGCTCCAGCATGGCTTGCAGTCTGCCACTGACAGGCACGACAGGCCAAAGAGAGAATAGAGGGGGAGAGAGCGGTTTCGGAGCCCACAGGCCCTGGCTTGTGTGATGGATCTCTCCTGGCTGGCGTGCCGCTGATTTCTCCCCCATGCTTTTGATGCAATTGTTAGAGGATCGGTCATGACCCGGGATCCCTCCTGTGAAGTATGGACGGCTATCCCACCCCAATTCCCTCCCTGAGGCTCCCTGTGTGCTGTCTGGCCTGTGCAACCTGGGTCGTGAATATCCAAACAGACTGATCACAAAGTCTCTGAACTGTACTTGTCTGCTGCTGCTGAGTCCCATAGAATCTTTGAAGCTTTCAAGCACACAGGGTTGTGACCGACTAGTGTTCAAACCCTGTAATTAATATGGAGTTGGTCCCCCTTTTGCTGCTATAACAGCCTCCACTCTTCTGGGGAGGCTTTCCACAAGATGTTGGAACATTGCTGCTGGGACTTCCATTCAGCCACGCGCATTAGTGAGGTTGAGCACTGATATTGGGCGATTAGGCATGGTTCGCAGTCTTCATTTCAAAGATGTTCCGATGGGATTGAGGGGTGCCCGTCAGTCAAGTTCTTCCACACCGATCTCTATAAACCATTTTTGTATGGACCTCGCTTTGTGCATAGGGACTGTCATGCTGAAACAGGAAAGGGCCTTCCCCAAACTGTTGCCACAAAGTTGGAAGCACAGAATCATCTAGAATGTAAATGTAGGGTGTAAAGTTAATATTTCCCTGTTCTGGAACTAAGGAGCCAGACCATTATTCCTCGTTCACCAAACTTTACAGTTGACACTATGCAATGGGGAAGGTTGCGTTCTCCTGGCATTCGGCAAAACCCACATTCATCAGTCGGACTGCCAGATGTTGAAGTGTGATTCATCACCCCAGAGAACATGTTTCCACTGCTCCATTGGCGGCAAGCTTTACACCACTCCAGCCGACAATTGAAATTGCGCATGGTGATCTTAGGCTTGTGTGCGTGCGGCTGCTCGGCCATGGAAACCCATTTCATGAAGCTCCCGACGAACAGTTCTTGTGCTGATGTTGCTTGCAGAGGCAGTTTGGAACTTGGTAGTAAGTGTTGCAACTGAGGACAGACGATATTTACATGCTTCAGCAGTTGGCGGTCCTGTTCTGTGAGCTTGTGTGAGCCTTTGCTGCTCCTAGATGTTTCCACGTCACAATAACAGCACTTACAGTTGACAGAAGCAGTTCTAGCAGGGCAGAGATTTGACAAACTGACTTGTTGGAAAGGTGGCATCCTATGACGGTGCCTCGTTGAAAGTCACTGAGCACTTCTATAAGGCCATTCTACTGCCAATGTTTGTCTATGGAGACTGCATGGCTGTGTGCTCGTTTTGCCAAATCCACTCATTTGAAGGGGTGTCCACATACTTTTGTAAATACAGTACCAGTCAAAAGTATTGACACATTGAAGGGTTTCTCGTTATTTTTACTATTTTCTACATTGTAGAATAATAGTGAAGACATCGAAACTATGAAATAACACATATGGAATCATGTAGTAACCAAAAAAAGTGTTAAACAAATCCAAATATATTTAGATTTTAGATTCTTCAAAGAGCCACTCTAAACGGCTCTCTATCCACCGGATGTGTACCAAACTCACTTAAAGTTGCAGTAAAAAAGCCTCTCTTGAAAAAGCCAAACCTTGACCCAGAAAATACTTTAAAAACTACATCGGCCTATAACGAATCCACCATTCCTCTCAATTTTTTTTTTAAAAGCTGTTGCGCAGCAACTCACTCACTGCCTTCCTGAAGACAAACAATGTATACGAAATGCTTCAGTCTGGTTTTAGACCCCATCATAGCACTGAGACTGCACTTGTGAAGATGGTAAATTACCTTTTAATGGCATCAGACCGAGGCTCTGCATCTGTCCTCATGCTCCTAGACCGTAGTGCTGTGTCTTTTGTCTTTTGTGGTCTACAAGGACACGTTCTGGCCTGGTTTAGAAAGATATCAGTTTTTCTCTGTGAATGGTTTGTCCTCTGACAAATCAACTGTAAATTTCGGTGTTCCTCAAGGTTCCGTTTTAGGACCACTATTGTTTTCACTATATATTTTACCTCTTGGGGATGTCATTCGAAAACATAATGTTAACTTTCACTGCTAAGCGGATGACACACAGCTTTACATTTCAATGAAACATTGTGAAGCCCCAAAATTGCCCTTGCTAGAAGCCTGTGTTTCAGACATAAGGAAGTGGATGGCTGCAAGCTTTCTACTTTTAAACTCAGACAAAACGGAGATGCTTGTTCTAGGTCCCAAGAAACAACGAGATCTTCTGTTGAATCTGACAATTAATCTTGATGGTTGTACAGTCGTCTCAAATAAAACTGTGAAGGACCTCAGGGTTACTCTGGACCCTGATCACTCTTTTGACGAACATATCAAGACTGTTTCAAGGACAGCTTTTTTCCATCTACGTAACATTGCAAAAATCAGAAATGTTCTTTTAAAAAATGGTGCAGAAAAATGTATCCATGCTTTTGTTACTTCTTGGTTAGACTACTGCAATGGTCTACTTTCCGGCTACCCGGATAAAGCACTAAATAAACTTCAGTTAGTGTTAAATACGGCTGCTAGAATCCTGACTAGAACCAGAAAATGTGATCATATTACTCCAGAGCAAGCCTCCTTACACTGTCTTCCTGTTAAGGCAAGGGCTGATTTCAAGGTTTTACTGCTAACCCACAAAACATTACATGGGCTTGCTCCTACCTATCTTTCTGATTTGGTCCTGCCGTACATACCTACACGTACGCTATGGTAAGACTCAGGCCTCCTAATTGTCCCTAGAATTTCTAAGCACACAGCTGGAGGTAGGGCTTTCTCATATAAAGCTCAATTTTTATGGAATGGTCTGCCTACACATGTGAGAGACGTAGACTCGGTCTCAACCTTTAAGTCTTTACTGAAGACTCATCTCTTCAGTGGGTCATATGATTGAGTGTAGTCTGGCCCATGAGTGTGAAGGTGAACGGAAAGGCTCTGGAGCAACACACCGCCCTTGCTGTCTCCGCCTGGCCGGTTCCCCTTTCTCCACTGGTATTCTCTGCCTCTAACCTTATTACAGGGGGGGGGGGGTCACTGGCTTACTGGTGCTCTTTCATGTCGTCCCTAGGAGGGGTGCGTCACTTTGAGTCACTGCCATGATCTTCCTGTCTGGGTTGGCGCCCCCCCTTTGGGTTGTGCCGTGGCGGAGATCTTTGTGGGCTATACTCGGCCTTGTCTCAGGATGGTCAGTTGGTGGTTGAAGATATCCCTCTAGTGGTGTGGGGGCTGTGCTTTGGCAAAGTGGGTGGGGTTATATCCTTCCTGTTTGGCCCTGTCCGGGGGTATCATCGGATGGGGCTACAGTGTCTCCTTACCCCTCCTGTCTCAGCCTCCAGTATTTATGCTGCAATAGTTTGTGACGGGGGCTAGGGTCAGTTTGTTATATCTGGAGTACTTCTCCTGTTTTATCCGGTGTCCTGTGTGAATTTAAGTATGTTCTTTCTAATTGGTCTCTTTCTCTCTTTCTTTCTCGGAGGACCTGAGCCCTAGGCCCATACCTCAGGACTACCTGGCATGATGACTCCTTGCTGTCCCCAGTCCACCTGGCCGTGCTGCTGCTCCAGTTTCAACTGTTCTGCCTGCGGCTATGGAACACTGACCTATTCACCGGACGTGCTACCTGTCCCAGACCTGCTGTTTTCAACTCTCTAGAGACAGCAGTAGTGGTAGAGATACTCATAATGATCGGCTATGAAAAGCCAATTGACATTTACTCCTGAGGTGCTGACTTGCTGCACCCTTGACAACTACTGTGATTATTATTATTTGACCATGCTGGTCATTTATGAACATTTGAATATCTTGGCCATGTTCTGTTGTAATCTCCACCCGGCACAGCCAGAAGAGGACTGGCCACCCCTCAAAGCCTGGTTTCTCTCTAGGTTTCTTCCTAGGTTTTGACCTTTATAGGGAGTTTTTCCTAGCCTAGCCACCGTGCTTCTACACCTGCATTGCTTGCTGTTTGGGGTTTTAGGCTGGGTTTCTGTACAGCACTTTGAGATATCAGCTGATGTAAGAAGGGCTATGTAAATACATTTGATTTGATTTGATTTGCCTTGATGACAGCTTTGCACACTCTTGGCATTCTCTCAACCAGCTTCATGAGGTAGTCACCTGGTATTAATTTCAATTGTGAGAAGCTAGTGGGTGTATACAGAAGATAGCCCTATTTGGTAAAATTCCACGTCTATATTATTGCATGAACAGCTTAAATAAGCAAAGAGAAACACAGCCCATCATTACTTTAATACCAGAAGGTCAGTCAATACAGAACATTTCCAGAAATGTGAAAGTTTCTTCAAGTGCAGTTGCAAAAACCATCAAGCGGTATGATAAAACTGGCTCTCATGACGACCGCCACAGGATAGGAAGACAAAGAGTTACCTCTGCTGCAGAGGATAAGTTCATTAGAGTTAACTGCACCTCAGATTGCAGCCCAAATAAATACTTCACAGAGTTCAAGTAACATACACATCTCAACACCAACTGTTCAGAGAAGACTGGGTGAATTAGGCCTTCATGGTCGAATTGCTGCAAAGAAACTACTACTAAAGGACACCAATGAGAAAAGAGACTTGCTTGGGCCAAGAAACACAAGCAATGGACAATAGCCCGGTGGAAATCTGTCCTCTGGTCTGATGAGCCCAAATTTGAGATTTTTGGTCCCAACCGCTGTCTTTGTAAGATGCAGAGTAGATGAACAGATGGTCTTTGCATGTGTGGTTCCCACCATGAAGCATGGAGGAGGAGGTGTGATGTTATTGGGGTGCTTTGCTGGTGACGCTGTTGGTGATTCATTTATAATTCAAGGCACACTTGACATGGCTATCATAGCATTCTGCAGGGATACCCCATCCCATCTGGTTTGTGCTTAGTGGGACTATCATTTGTTTTTCAACAGGAGAAAGAAGGAGAGTGATGGAGTGCTGCATCAAATGACCTACCCTCCACAATCACCCAACCTCAACCCAATTGAGATGTTTTGGGATGAGTTGGACCACGGAGTGAAGGAAATGCAGCCAACAAATGCTCAACATATGTGGGAACTCCTTCAAGACTATTGGAAAAGCAATCTTCATGAAGCTGGTTGAGTGAATGCCAAGAGTGTGCAAAGCTATCATCAATGCAAAGGGTGGCTACTTCAAAGAATCTTAAATATAAAATATATTTTGATTTGTTTAAAACTTTTTTGCTTACTACGTGGTTCCATATGTGTTATTTCATAGTTTTGATGTCTTCACTATTATTCTACAATGTAGAAAATAGTAAAAATAAAGAAAATCCTTTGAATCAGTAGGTGTGTCCAAACGTTTGACCGGTACTGTATCGTGTATGAGAAAACATAATGACACCAAACATGCATTGGCCAGCTACGCAAGCAAATACCTCGAAAAGCCACAACACAGACTTGATTAAATACTGGATAAGCCCCCAATCCTGATGCAACCGAATAGCAAACCTACATAGATATGATTATGGAATTTTTGGACTTGATTGGGATGTCCTGGTTAATTGGGATGTTCTGGTCAATTTAAAGAAAAAATAAGTGTTTTAAAAAGCATTGAGTAGTATTACACATCACATTACCGCTCAGTGGACAAACCCTTCTTAATACAAGCAGAACGGTCCGGGATTAGAAAAGTCGAAGATGAATATTTTGAAGCATAAATAGCTAACAATTGCGCAGGAGTTTGCATGAATTTCTGGGTGACTGTGACAGGCGGGAAGGTGACTGACGATGACCCGAGAAAGTCTAAAAAAAATTCTTCAGAGGGTGTACGTTTTATGACTCCTCTGTCAGTTAAGCAAAAGGGTTCACTGGAGTCGGATAAACTATTATTAATGCTCTCACACAAGACAGAGTGAGCTGAGCACATTAGCCAACACACTTTCCTCTCATATATCAGCGAGTCAATATTTTTGAGCCATTAGACAAGACTTACATCTGCTCCAATCATGGAGCAGTCTTTGGGTGGCGCATTCAGTGCCTGTTGATGCTAACAGGCACTGAGGATACAGCTGAGTTCCTCATCTGATTTATTTAAAAAATCTGTTACTTAAGAAGCCGTTTTTTCTTAAATGTATCTTTTTACAGGACTGAGAATATCTTTACTTGGGACGTTCAACCCACCCGTAGCATACCGACTGCTACTATAGTAAGCTATCCTTCAAAGAAAAAAAAAAACATTTGGATCCTTCCCAACATTATATGGTCCTTCTGGTCCTTCTGTAGCTCAGTTGGTAGAGCATGGCGCTTGTAGCGCCAGGGTAGTGGGTTCGATCCCCGGGACCACCCATACGTAGAATGTATGCACACATGACTGTAAGTCGCTTTGGATAAAAGCGTCTGCTAAATGGCATATATTATTATTATTATATTATTATATCGGCTTCATTCATTCCGTCCACAACAGTTCAGCAGTTCCTAGGTCCTGTTTGTAATGGTCTGCAGCCCCCTCTGCTGTAATGATGACCATAGTTTAATCTTTACCCATGTGCACTTGAAAAGGCTGTGGGATTCCTATGCATCCTCTCAGACTTACATCACTCATCATTACATCATTCCGTCAACCCTCATGGATTTCTAATAGAATTCTTGCCTACATTGGCCTGCGTCGGCAAAGGTAGAAAAAAAGTATTCCTGTTAAGCCTGTTAACTACGACAATTAAGCAGACAAAATAACAACACTAACACTGAGGTCTGACAACTGGGTTTTTCTTCAGACAGTTGACAATATCCTGATGAACACTGTATTACCTGACGTTGAATGTAAATGTTGCCACTTCTATCTGACATTATTGGTTGTGGCACCCGTCAAAGCTGCATTGCTTGTATCTTTATGTCAGTGGTGATTGATCTTGACAGAGCAGCAGGAGACTTTTAGACAAAAAACCAATAGCCTCTTCCTAATCATTCAGATGCAAGTTTGGGACATTTAATGAGCCTGATCTTTTCAGGCCTCCCGTACCTCTTGTCTGAACTCTGCATCCATATCGGAGCGTTGCCAAGAATACCTAACAAATCTCTCTCTTCCTAATCTCCCGCTTTCCCTCTTCCCCTTCCTCCTTCCTCAGAGAACAATGACACATAATGTCTGTGTATTAGACTCCTATAATGCAGTTAGTTTATTATTGAGTTTCAGACAAAGAAGAAATGTTGAAGTCAGTATTTCTGCCACAGTTCAAATGCAATTGGGAATGTCATAAAACTGTGGGATTGGGTAAACCTTGAACGGTGCTTTTGCCAAATACAACAGGATAATTGCATCATAACTCAACAGCTGTTCAGAATGCATTTTGGTGGGAAAATAACCCTGTAAAACATAGTTGTCACCGAATTTTGCATGCAGAACTAAATCGTTTTCGTTTCTATTTTGTACTTCTTTCTATGAGCAATTACCCAGACGGATGAACGCACAGCGAGAATTAGGCATCTCATGCCATGTGACTAATGATTATTAATGTGGAAAAGTGCATTCAACTCCCTATCTTGAATCTCAGTTTTTGTTTAGCCTCAAAGACAGAATTGCATGGTAATAATTCAAAAGGAGTGCTATATTTCATTACTAGCAGAAAACCACAGGACCAATATTTCACATTTCAATAATGGAGGTGAGGGTGTGTGGCAGTTGCTCATCCTGTGTTGATATTGTGTCGAGACAATGTAATAAGCTGACAGTCTGTGGTTTGAGAAGGAAGCAGTGTCGACTTCTGTCAGCCCTGGCAGAAGCAGTGAGTGGACTGTCAGCACAGCAACAGCATTTGACAGTCCTGTAACTATTGGTAACGTCTTTGGAGGTCTCTCTGTCCTGTTAGTCATCACTTCTTTGACACACAAATATTAATCCATTTCTTATGTCATTAGAAAAATCTTTAGGCTTACAATATAATATTTTGCTCATGGGCATAGTAAGGAAATGTGCGACAAAGTAATGCGTTGCAGAACAAAATAACTGTCTGACTGCATTGAACAGCACGTTGTCTTGCTGCTTTTTGTTCTACGTTGCTCTGTCTGTATGCTATGTCTCGCTTGTCCTATGTTGCTCTGTCTGTATGCTATGTCTCGCTTGTCCTATGTTGCTCTGTCTGTATGCTATGTCTCGCTTGTCCTATGTTGCTCTGTCTGTATGCTATGTCTCGCTTGTCCTATGTTGCTCTGTCTGTATGCTATGTCTCGCTTGTCCTATGTTGCTCTGTCTGTATGCTATGTCTCGCTTGTCCTATGTTGCTCTGTCTGTATGCTATGTCTTGCTTGTCCTATGTTGCTCTGTCTGTATGCTATGTCTCGCTTGTCCTATGTTGCTCTGTCTGTATGCTATGTCTTGCTTGTCCTACGTTGCTCTGCGTGTGCTCACTGCTCAATGATTGTCTATATTGTAATTGTTTTTAATAACCTGCCCAGTGACTGCTGTTGAAAATTAGCCGGGTGGCTAAAACCGGCACTTTTACTGAAACGTTGATTAATGTGCACTGTCCCTGTAAAACAATAAAATGAACTCAACTCAAATGTTGACTTGAAAAAGGGTGTCTGGGTCAGTGCCAACTCTTCTCTCCACTCTCCCTCCATAGGCATCAATGGACTCCTAGGAGTTTATTACGCACGCTTCTTTACTCCCTCTTTCCTCACATTAAAGCTATATCCGACACCATTAGCGTGACAGTCTTAAATAATACATCCTTGTCTCTGGACCAACCTTAATGCAAGTCTCAAACCATTTTACTCAAGCACTGACAACAGGCAGTCTTTGTGCCAACGGAGCTGGCTATTATTTTCTATACTCTTTGATTGGCAGTGCCTCTGCGCAAAATTCACTGAACTAGATTAGTTTCAATTAAACCCAGCCCTTATTCAGTGCCTGAATTGCAAACATATGCTACTAATTGCTTTTCATTAGCGAGCCCAGTGATAAAACAGCATATCAATTTGGAATAGTGGCCCCACCACTCCTTGGATTCGGTGCGCATCACGGGAAGTCAGTCATTTAGACAGCAATGCAGTGGAACCCCAGGTTTTTAGTGTCATTAGCATCATGGGAGATTGAACAAAACAGGTCTCTCCACCTGTTAGAATAGGTCTTAGTAATTTCCCTGGAATTAGCCGGGAAATCCTCCTTTAGGTCCACTCAAGCTTTAGATTTTGCTCTCAGACAAAGGCCATATTCATGGCAATTTTGTATGCACGCTTGACTGTAAGTCGCTTTGGATAAAATCATCTGCTAAATGGCATATAATATTTATTATTATTATCAACCAGATACATCTGTTCATACCAGCGCGTTTCACAAGCAAAAAATACAATTTGGTTACATCGCAATTTGGTTACATTGCAAAGTACACAGATGTGATGCACAACTGACTGCTCATCTGATAGTCACACAATCACTCAAAATGTCGACAATGTGAATTATTTCTACGATAAATGCAAATAGAACCTTGTCATAAACAGACCGTTGATAAAGCCCTATTTCATGTTACGTCTCCACTGACCCAATAATGTAATAAATCAACATGTTGTCTTTTGTCAATTGACCAATGTGGACCTTCTCTTTCCATGGCACTGTATGCATGTCGTGGCCTGGAGCGGAAGCCCTTTGCTATTGATCCTTATTGGATCCTGGGATTTGGAACACATTGCAATTTACCCGTGCACATTCATTGTCAGTGATGTGACCCACCGCCACTCCACTATAGTGATGGCTATGCCTATGGCGACACAAGACACGGACAGAGATGAAGCTCTATACAGTAGCAGGCTTCACCAATTCCCAGTCCCAGTCCACCCCCACAAGAACAAAGTGATAGCATCAAATACTGGACAAAATGCTCTACCCAAGGAATTGTCAAAAATGTGCATGGGTCAGATGTAAAGGGCAGATATATCTTTTGTGAGCATGGGGCGAAACCACACACCACAGCATCCTGGAAAGTCTAGATAGAAATACAGTGCAAGGGGAAGAGATTGCTGCATGAATCGAGGAGCAAACTGAAGTAGAGGCCAGAAATACAGAAATATCCCTGCTAGGAAAAAAGGTTTTATTGTTGAGTCGTGACTGAGTTGTGAAAGAGAAGTTAAGTCATAAATGGTGAGAGGGGAGTTACTGATTAGATTTACAGAGGCAAAATAAATTCACTGCTGGGATGTACCTGTCAGAAATGCATAACTTTATGTAATTTAAATGTGTTCTAAATGGTTTGTTTCACTGCTGGGCTGTTAATGTAAAAAAATGTACAACATCAGGTCATTTAAATTTCTTCAAAATTGTGCACACATTTCAGCTTCAACTGTTGTGTAATCAATGCGGTCGGCTTGGTTGGGTTGTGTTTCGGGGGACGCACGACTCTCGACCTTCGCCTCTCCTGAGTCCGTACGGAAGTTGCAGCGATGAGACAAGACTGTAACTATCTAGGTGAACAGACTGCAAAAGGAAGAGTGGATCCAAGCCTGAAAGATGGAGGACTGAACACAGCTATGTAGACCACCTCAAGATAAAAACCTAATATTCAATATCGGTAAGTTAGACTAAATATTAGCACTACACAATCTGGTGGGTAATAACAGGGGAAGGGGAACCTATTTCAAAATGAAACGTGACTCTTCTACAGACACAGACAATTTAATATTTTCACCACCAGGAATGGTAAAGGTCGAAACCGATCTGTTAAAATCAATAAATGACAAACTGGGTATACCTGAACTAGTCAGTAAGGATATAAAAGAGTTGAAGGCAAGCCTCGAGATGAGTGATGAAAAAGCTGCGATATTGGAGAAAGACACAAACAAGCTAAAAGGGACAGTCAGTAAGATTGAAACGGAAGTTAATGAACTTAAAATGAGAACATCGTTCGGAGAGAAGCCTTTACATGACATACAGACTAGATCCATGAGAGAGAATCTGGTACTTACAGGTATCCAAGAGAAAGAAGCAGAAGTTCCTGAATCTGTAGTTAGAGAGGTCATCTACAGAGATTCAGAACCCACGCGAAGCTATCGACAAAATCCAGCTTGAACGTGTACACCGCTTCTGACAGAGAGGGCAGAGGTATGAACACCCAATCGTTGCCAAATTTGCTTTCTTTAAAGATGAAATCATGGTTAAAAGTCTGGGTAAAAGAATTGTTGGCACAAAAATAGGAATGAATGACCAGTTCCTGAAGGAAATTCCAGAAAGCCGTAAAGTTCTGTATCCAATTTTCAAGGAAAATAGATTGAAAGGGAAACACGTAGCTCTCGTGGTCGATAAACTGTATATTGATAACCAGTTGTTCAGAGACACAAATACTACTCCATGGCTATTCTAAAAATTACAAAGTTCTCATAGAGGAGGCAAATAATGAAACACACAATTCTATCCCTGTTATGGATTGTAATAACACAACAACAAAACATATAGCTTTTCTATCTATCTCCAAATATAACTAATTAAAACATAACCAATGTATTTCTGTGAGCAGGGGATGTGAGAGCGCTTTCAATGTTGTGCAGATGAGGGATATACATTTTATAATGAATTATACACGTATTTATATATTGTCCTATCATAGTGGAACAGCGTTTTAAAATAAATTATACATCTAATGGATTTATTTATGGAACAGTCCACAACCCTATGCCCTAGACACCCACCTGAACGACCTAGATACTAAGGAGAAGTCCCTATCTGTTTTATGAGCCTGCTGTAAGTGGCCTGTATGCAGCCAAAATGCAGTCAGAGACCTTCTAGAGCAACACCGCCCACTCAAGATTCTGAGCCTGCTTGGCAAGGTTGGTCCTGCAAAGCCAAAGCCCCCTGATGGGAAATTCTCAAAGCTCCTAATGAGAACCTTGACGAACTTGTACCTAGCTGGTGGGGATTCCGGTGAGGTGCCTCCACCCAGGCAGTGACAGTGCTGGCAACACTAGCTGCAGTAACCCATGGGGAGGGGGTCACATTCAGACATTCAGAGAGGGGGCACATTATTGTGGCCCTGGTGGCACAAAATCAAAGGACTGACTGCATGGAGATGCTTGGGAATATGGTCACTACGGGGGACCACGTTGTTTCAGGGGAAGGAGATATATCTGACCACCATCATCTAGGACGTGACAATGGTTAATCAAATCTCCCCATTTCTATTCTTAGTTTTGCAGGCCTTCTCATACAGCTGCAACTGTATATGCATTTGTAAATCAAGACCTTTCTTGAGTTGGGCTCTGGGATGGTGCAACTGTTGAGAGTCTATGGTTGTTGTGGGGGGAAAGGGTTTGAGTGTGTATGAGTGTGTGTGTGTGTGTGTGTGTGTGTGTGTGTGTGTGTGTGTGTGTGTGTGTGTGTGTGTGTGTGTGTGTGTGTGTGTGTGTGTGTGTGTGTGTGTGTGTGTGTGTGTGGATAAAAGTGGGTTAGATCCCGGGACCACCCATCTAGAATGTATGCACACATGAAATGGCATATATATTATTATTATTTATATTATATATATATAGATATATATCACAATAATTGTTTGCTAATATAATAATTGCTTGCCCTAGTGTTATTTTGGTAATGGTGAAACTGGTGAGAGGTAAAAATCCTTTGCTTAAATTGCCTACATTACTACAAATATTGTAGCTAATTATGGAAATAAGATAAACAGGATTTAAAAATATGTATTTATGAATATATATATTTTTATATATAATCGAGGTGATGGCAATGGAAATACATTTGGCTGTTTATCTGCCGTTGATCTGCTTCTGTTTTGTGGGTGGCACTGTGTGCTCTTTTCAAAGGTTGTGCCCCAGTCTCTCCGGGGCTATGGGATCTGGGGGGTCGTGGGTGGTCTGCTGGGCATTGGGATGACAACCCAATGGTGGGGACCAATTGGAGGTTTACTTAGTAGCAATGCACATATCATGGTATAGCTTTATGGACACTCAATCATCATGTTACTTTTTAATGCTACGTTTAAAAACATATATTTTATCAAAGCCTAATGGATGATAACTTGTTTATAACTAGGACAGAAGAATTTATAACTGACATTTTCCGACATAACATAGGTACAACAGAACCCTTTATTGTATGGGACACTTTTAAATGTGCCTTTAGAGGCCATGCAATACAGTACCTATCTATAAAACAAAAGCAATTTAGATCAAGAGAGTTCATATTAACAAAGGAAATTGAAGGACTAACAGTACAGTTAGATAGCAAACTGTACCATAGAGGCACATAATAAGTTAGAGGAAAAACAAAAAGAAATGGAGGAAGTTATTCATGAAAGATCCAGTGTAATATATTATAAGAAATAAAGCGAACTGGATGGGATATTGGGAAAATTGCATCAACTCTTTTTCAATCTTCAACATAGAAATGCTACCAAATTGTAACGACGTTCGTCTGTTGAATGAAGAAAGTCGGACCGAAATGCAGCGTGTAGGTTACTCATGACTTTAATGAACAGAATAGCGGTACATGAAATAACTGAAATACAAAAACAACAGAATGGAACGTGAAACTAATTACAGCCTATCTGGTGACTACAACACAGAGACAGGAACAAACACCCACAAAATACAAAGCGAAACTGAGGCTGCCTAAATACGGTTCCCAATTGGAGACAATGATAAGCACCTGACTCTAATTGAGAATCGCCTCAGGCAGCCAAGCCTATACCACACCCCTAATTAGCCGCGATCCCAAATAATACAAACCCCAATACGAATACAACATATAAACCCATGTCACACCCCGGCCTTGTCATGCAGGTGAAAGAGGACCCAAAAGCGACTTAACAGAAACAGAGTTTATTCAAGTCCAAACAGGGAATAACAGAAATCCTCTAGTCTGTAGAGGGAATAACAGGAGAAGCGGCCACAGACTGCAGGTCGCCCGGGTAGGCGCAGGCCGTAGTTGACAGAGACACCTGCTCACACGCAGCATCTGATGAAGGCAAAAAACACGACAGGACAGGGCGAAACACAATCACAGCACGGTGAATACTAAACAAGGAACCGAGGACAGGAACGGAACACAAAGGAATAAATAGGGACTCCAATCAGGGGAAAGGATCGGGAACAGGTGTGGGAAGACTAAATGATGATTAGGGGAATAGGAACAGCTGGGAGCAGGAACGGAACGATAGAGAGAAGAGAGAGCGAGAGAGTGAGAGAGGGAGGGGGAGAGAGAGGGATAGAAAGAGGGAAAGAACCTAAAAAGACCAGCAGAGGGAAACGAATAGAATGGGGAGCACAGGGACAAGACATGATAATAAATGACAAACATGACAGTACCCCCACTCACCGAGCGCCTCCTGGCGCACTCGAGGAGGAATCCTGGCGGCAACGGAGGAAATCATCGATGAGTGAACGGTCCAGCACGTCCCGAGACGGAACCCAACTCCTCTCCTCAGGACCGTAACCCTCCCAATCCACTAAGTATTGGTGACCCCGTCCCGAGAACGCATGTCCATGATCTTATGTACCTTGTAAATAGGTGCGCTCTCGACAAGGACGGGAGGGGGAGGGAAGACGAACGGGGGTGCGAAGAAAGGGCTTAACACAGGAGACATGGAAGACAGGATGGACGCGACGAAGATGTCGCGGAAGAAGCAGTCGCACAGCGACAGGATTGACGACCTGGGAGACACGGAACGGACCAATGAACCGCGGAGTCAACTACGAGAAGCTGTCGTATTGCGATGGAAAGCCACACTCTCTGGCCGCAACAATACCTTGGACTCTTAATCCTGCGTTTATTGGCGGCTCTCATCTTCCCCGCAGACAAAGGCAGACCGGTAATGAAGTCTAAGGCGATGTGAGACCATGGTCGAGAAGGAATGGGGAGACGACCGGCAGGAGGAGAGTTACCCGACTTAGTCTGCGCGCAGTCCGAACAAGCAGCCACGAATGTCACGCTCCTGAGTCGGCCACCAAAAGCGCTGGCGAATAGACGCAAGAGTGCCTCGAACACCGGGATGACCAGCTAACTTGGCAGAGTGAGCCCACTGAAGAACAGCCAGACGAGTGGAAACAGGAACGAAAAGGAGGTTACTAGGACAAGCGCGCGGCGACGCAGTGTGCGTGAGTGCTTGCTTAACCTGTCTTTCAATTCCCCAGACTGTTAACCCGACAACACGCCCATAAGGAAGAATCCCTCGGGATCAGTAGAAGCCACAGAAGAACTAAACAGACGGGATAAGGCATCAGGCTTGGTGTTCTTGCTACCCGGACGGTAAGAAATCACAAACTCGAAACGAGCGAAAAACAACGCCCAACGAGCTTGACGGGCATTAAGTCGTTTGGCAGAACGGATGTACTCAAGGTTCTTATGGTCTGTCCAAATGCCCCCTCAACCACTGTCGCCATTCGCCTAGGGCTAAGCGGATGGCGAGCAGTTCACGGTTACCCACATCATAGTTGCGCTCAGATGGCGACAGGCGATGAGAAAAATAAGCGCAAGGATGAACCTTATCGTCAGACTGGAAGCGCTGGGATAGAATGGCTCCCACGCCTACCTCTGAAGCGTCAACCTCGACAATGAATTGTCTAGTGACGTCAGGAGTAACGAGGATAGGAGCGGACGTAAAACGTTCTTTAAGAAGATCAAAAGCTCCCTGGGCGGAACCGGACCACTTAAAACACGTCTTGACAGAAGTAAGAGCTGTGAGAGGGCAGCAACTTGACCGAAATTACGAATGAAACGCCGATAGAAATTAGCGAAACCTAAAAAGCGCTGCAACTCGACACGTGACCTTGGAGCGGGCCAATCACTGACAGCTTGGACCTTAAATCCATCTGAATGCCTTCAGCGGAAATAACGGAACCGAGAAAAGTAACGGAGGAGACATGAAAAGAGCACTTCTCAGCCTTTACGTAGAGACAATTCTCTAAAGGCGCTGTAGAACACGTCGAACGTGCTGAACATGAATCTCGAGTGACGGAGAAAAAATCAGGATATCGTCAAGATAGACAAAAACAAAGATGTTCAGCATGTCTCTCAGAACATCATTAACTAATGCCTGAAAAACAGCTGGCGCATTGGCGAGACCGAACGGCAGAACCCGGTACTCAAAATGCCTAACGGAGTGTTAAACGCCGTTTTCCACTCGTCCCCCTCTCTGATGCGCACGAGATGGTAAGCGTTACGAAGGTCCAACTTAGTAAAGCACCTGGCTCCCTGCAGAATCTCGAATGACATAAGGGGAAGCGGATAACGATTCTTAACCGTTATGTCATTCAGCCCTCGATAATCCACGCAGGGCGCAGAGTACTCCTTCTTCTTAACAAAAAAGAACCCCGCCCCGGCCGGAGAAGAAGAAGGCACTATGGTACCGGCGTCAAGAGACACAGACAAATAATCCTCGAGAGCCTTACGTTCGGGAGCCGACAGAGAGTATAGTCTACCTCGAGGAGGAGTGGTCCCCGGAAGGAGATCAATACTACAATCATACGACCGGTGAGGAGGAAGGGAGTTGGCTCGGGACCGACTGAAGACCGTGCGCAGATCATGATATTCCTCCGGCACTCCTGTCAAATCGCCAGGTTCCTCCTGAGAAGTAGGGACAGAAGAAACGGGAGGGATGGCAGACATTAAACACTTCACATGACAAGAAACGTTCCAGGATAGGATAGAATTACTAGACCAATTAATAGAAGGATTATGACATACTAGCCAGGGATGACCCAAAACAACAGGTGTAAACGGTGAACGGAAAATCAAAAAAGAAATAGTCTCACTGTGGTTACCAGATACTGTGAGAGTTAAAGGTAGTGTCTCAAATTTGATACTGGGAAGATGACTACCATCTAAGGCAAACATGAATCTTGTCTAACGGTCTGAAAGGAATGTTATGTTTCCGAACCCATGCTTCGTCCATGAAACAACCCTCAGCCCCAGAGTCAATCAAGGCACTGCATGTAGCACCGAACCGGTCCAGCGTAGATGGACCGACATATAGTACAAGATCTAGATGAAGAGACCTGAGTAGTAGCGCTCACCAGTAGCCCTCCGCTTACTGATGGGCTCTGGCCTCTTACTGGACATGAATTAACAAAATGTCCAGCAACTCCGCAATAGAGGCACAGGCGGTTGGTGATCCTCCGTTCCCTCTCCTTAGTCGAGATGCGAATCCCTCCCAGCTGCATGGGCTCAGTCTCAAAGCCAGAGGAGGGAGATGGTTAAGGGAAACACCGTTGATGCGAGCTCTCTTCCACGAAACTCGTTCTATGCGGATGGCGAGAACAATCAAAGAGTCCACATCTGAAGGAACCTCCCGGGAGAGAATCTCATCCTTAACCACTGCGTGGAGTCCCTCCAGAAAACGAGCGAGCAGCGCCGGATTCCACTCACTAGAGGCAGCAAGAGTGCGAAACTCAATAGAATAATCCGTTATGGACCGTTCACCTTGGCATAAGGAAGCCAGGGCCCTAGAAGCCTCCCCACCAAAAACTGAACGGTCAAAAACCCGAATCATCTCCTCTTTAAAGTTCTGGAACTTGTTAGAGCAATCAGCCCTTGCCTCCCAGATAGCTGTGCCCCATTCTCGAGCCCGGCCAGTAAGGAGTGAAATGACGTAAGCAACCCGAGCTCTCTCTCTAGAGTATGTGTTGGGTTGGAGAGAGAACACAATCTCACACTGCGTGAGAAAGGAGCGGCATTCAGTGGGCTGCCCGGAGTAGCAAGGTGGGTTATAACCCTAGGTTCTGGAGGCTCGGCAGGCCAGGAAGTAACAGGTGGCACGAGACGTAGACTCTGGAACTGTCCAGAGAGGTCGGAAACCTGAGCGGCCAGGTTCTCCACGGCATGGCGAAGCAGACAATTCCTGCTCGTGTCTGCCGAGCATGGCTCCTTGGATCTTGACGGCAGTGTAACGAGCGTCTGAAGTCGCTGGGTCCATTCCTTGGTCGGTTCCTTCTGTCATGCAGGTGAAAGAGGACCCAAAAGCGACTTAACAGAAACAGAGTTTATTCAAGTCCAAACAGGGAATAACAGAAATCCTCTAGTCTGTAGAGGGAATAACAGGAGAAGCGGCCACAGACTGCAGGTCGCTTCGGGTGGCGCAGGCCGTAGTTGACAGAGACACCTGCTCACACGCAGCATCTGATGAAGGCAAAAAACACGACAGGACAGGGCGAAACACAATCACAGCACGGTGAATACTAAACAAGGAACCGACAGGACAGGAACGGAACACAAAGGAATAAATAGGGACTCCAATCAGGGGAAAGGATCGGGAACAGGTGTGGGAAGACTAAATGATGATTAGGGGAATAGGAACAGCTGGGAGCAGGAACGGAACGATAGAGAGAAGAGAGAGCGAGAGAGTGAGAGAGGGAGGGGGAGAGAGAGGGATAGAAAGAGGGAAAGAACCTAAAAAGACCAGCAGAGGGAAACGAATAGAATGGGGAGCACAGGGACAAGACATGATAATAAATGACAAACATGACAGGCCTACCCAAACATATAACAAAAACACAAAATACAATGAACAAGGCGTGACACAAATGTTTTTTTATTGAAACTTGTCACACATGATTCACCAAATTATATTTTGAAAGAGGAAGTAAAGTATTTTAAGAATATGTTTTCATTTCAGTCTCCTACATCTCCACTAACCGAAGCTAATTGTATGGATTTTTTCCTATTAATAATGTAGAATTAACATCTGTACAGGAAGACTCATGTGAAGGCCAAATTACAGAGGAGGATCTTCTTGATGGAGTTAAAGGCTAGGAAAACTCCAGGGCTGGATGGGTACATAACTTTTATTTGATATACTCAGAGTACCACTATTAGCATGTTTTAACCAATCTTATATAAACTGTAGATTATCGGACATGCAACAAGGTCTGATATCATTATTACTGAAACAGGATCCAACTGGTATATATAAATATCCAGTCAATTTAAAACATTTGAGGCCTATTACACTTCACTGTTGTGATGCAAATATTCTAGCTAAATTATTGGCGCATAGAATTTAAAAGGTATTGTCACATATTACTCAACCGAAACAGACAGTTTTTTTTACATGGAGAATACATTGGAGATAATTTAAGACAAGTACTGGATCAAGTACTTTGATAAAGTACAACTGGAGCTTCTATAAAAATACCTAGAATATTTCAATTTTGGAGAATCTCTTATAAAATGGGTTAAAGTTACAGTATGTATGGTAACCCTAGGTTTAAAGTAGTAAATAATGGCTACATCTCAGACTGTTTTAAATTGTCAAGAGGAGTAAAACAAGGATGCCCACTATTGGCATATCTATTTATTATTGCCATTGAAATGTTAGCTGTTAAAATGAGATCAAACAATAATATTAAAGGATTAGAAATCCGTGGCTTAAAAACAAAGGTGTCATTGTTGATGATTCATGTTTTCTTTTAAAACCACAATTATAATCCCTCCACAGCCTCATAGAGGATCTTGATACTTTTGCTAACCTCTCTGGATTAAAACTAAATTATGATAAGTGTTCTATAGTACGTACTGGATCACAAAAAATTCAACTTTTACATTACCATGTAGTTTACCAATAAAATGCTCTGACTGGGATGTGGACATACTCGGTTAACAAATCCCGAAAGAAAGAAATGATTCCACTCCAATAAATGTTTATAGAAAGTTAGCAAAAAGATATTGCTACCATAGAAAGGAAAATACCTGTCTATTTGTGAAAATAATCACACTGATTAACTATTTAGTCATATCACAGTTTGCCTATTTGCTTATGGTTTTGCCTACACCTAGTGACCTGATTTTTAAATTATAAAAAATATTCCACTTTATTTGGGATGGCCAACAAGACAAAATTAAGCATTAGACATCTCACTAAAGGCACCAGTCATACAGAAGTTATACTTAAATCCTAAATTCTTCTCTTGTAAATTAGTAAAAATGTCTCACCTCATGTTCAAGAATGGCCTTTTTCTTTTTTTCAGATTACAACTGCTCACTTTCAGTTATTTGAAAACAAAAACATCTCCAAAATATCGTTATTTTTTAAACAAGCCTTAGAAAGTTGGTTGCAATTTCTTTTTAAACCACCTGAAAAGACAGAACAAATAATATCACAAATATTGTGGTTAAACTCAAATATACTAATTGAAGAAAAAAAAACATGTTTTTTGATAAACTGTTTTTTTTTTAAATGTATAATTTAAAAAATCATATCATAAATAGGACTGATGGAGTTATGTCACACATAGAGCTAACACAGACATATGGAAATGTCTACAAACAACTAATTGTAGCATTACCACAAAAATGGAAGAGGCAAGAAGAAGGGGGGGAGTATGTCGGCCCTGCATTAAAGACCATAAATGGATAAATAAAATGGAGATAATAAAAACATATACCAATTTAATTTAAAGACCAAATAAATGACAGCTGTGCCATATAAATTGCAAAATAGTTGGGAAGAGATTTTCGATGTACCGATTCCATGGCACACGGTTAATGAACTGACACGCAAAACAACGCCGGATTCAAAGACATTAGATAATTTATTTTGGTACTGTCCATACATAGCTTGTTTTTGGTCACAGGTCCAGGAATTGCTGTAAAATTGCAACATTTACCTGGAACTAACGCTGCAGATAGCAATACTGGGTGATTTGAAAAGTAATAGTCAATCAATCAATAATATAATAATTATTTTAGCAACATTAATTTACAATCTGTAGAAGCTTTGAGAATAGAAAGGTTCAGTACTTTTGTGAAGCACCACAGCACAGTTGAAAAATATATAGCAAATAGAAATTAAAAATTGATGGTGTTAAGATAGATGGGAGAGGTTGAATGGAGCTGAAGGGTGGGACAAATAACAACAAGAACCAATGTAAAACATACGGGGTCTGTAAAATATAAATAGGTTCAGACATTTTGTGAAATAGCACAGTTACAAATAGAAATCATGCTGGATTGACATCAGAAATAGAGGACGGACTACAAACAAACAAAATATAACTATTGCAAAATATATTGTGTCTGTAAAATATGTATAATATGTATAAACTGAAGGTAGAAGCCTAAGTGTTGTTGTTTATTAGTTTACTCCAATTGGGGGAGGGGTGGTAGGGCTTGCAGGGAATAATAAAGGTATATTCCTTGTGAAAGTACAGTGGTTCCTCCTTTAAAAGTTGCGTCATACTGTGGTACACCCATTCTGTGACACGTCATTTAATTCTCATCCATTTCTTCTGTTACTGCAAGTTATTGCTAGTTTGACCACCAGAGGGCATCTTTGAGAAGCATTTGATAGTATTTCATATTGGCATTACCAGAGAATTTAAAACGTTTTTTGTAACTACATAGTATATGGGATTGATTTTAAGAAACAATATTATGGTGTTTCCATTTCGAGAAAAATTGTCAGTTTGTAAATTCAGACCGTTTCGTTCCTGGAGTGCACACTGGACGTTCGGTCCGAGGCCGTAGGGTTGATTTGAGGGTTCTGGCCTTGCAACAGCAGTCAAGCACCCAAGCTAACGTTGGCTAGCTACTTCCAGACACAAATGAGACCACTCTGATCATTTTACTCGCCCTAGCCGAGCTGGTAAGGCAGATTTCGTGTTAACCAGAGCCTTGGTGACCGTAAATGTGCTGCTGGAAACGATTTACATTTTTTCCCTGATGTTTACTGACACTGGCCATATTCAACGGGTGTTGAGCGCTTTTAAAGTAATTGTGGTACACTGGAACACTCAGACGAGAGTGCACTGAAATCTGTGTAGATAGTAGGCTGGAGACATTACATTTTTAATGTATTTTTTTTATAAAAACTAGTTCATTGCATCCAACGTGGAGTCCAGTTACATAATTTGTCCACATTTCCCAGCTGATTGCCGTCGTTTTGAAGTATTTGCAAAAAAAAGGCCTTATTTTAGTGCATTTTTCACCCTGCAGGGTTCCTTTTAGTTCTATTGAGCACCATGGCACTCGCCTTCCGAACGTTCTATTCCCAGCTTATTGATCATCGTCACAATGCTTGCGTCGCTATTGTTGGCAATGAGACATGTTCACATTGTTTTATAGTTAAAATGTAAACAACAATAATAATTTTGGAACTCTGCGATTTCCCATTGTTAACTATGGGGGAAATATAAACATGACTGTCTATTGAGCCAAATATCTCGCAATGTGTATATTTTGATTTGTGTGTGGTGTGAAATGGCTAGCTAGTTAGCAGGGTGCGCTCAAATAGTGTTTCAATCAGTGACGTCACCCGCTCTGAGACCTTGAAGTAGTTTCCCTTGCTCTGCAAGGACTGCGACTTTTGTGGAGCGATGGTAACGATGCTTTGAGGGTGGCTGTTGTCTGTGTCCCTGGTTCGAGCCCAGGTAGGGGCGAGGAGAGGGACGGAAGCAAAACTGTTACACGGACACCAATTTTAATGAGGAGAATCTCCTCTTTGTAATTATGTCTGGGCAGCGAGCTTGTTTGTCATTGATCGCTAGACCAGAAATAGTCAGAAGTTTAACATTTGTCCCTACTTTTTCATTACAGAGACATAAGCGCAGTTGACACCATCGAGGTGCGGATGATTACTTTCTACACAAGTTGTTTTTCTCCAGTTTCGTCCGACGAACAGATTGTAATGGTAAAATAAAATTGGATACATTTTTTAATGGAATTCTAAGCATCACTCCAGTCAAAACAGGCTCTGCGAACGTTCGATTCCATTAATTTGTTATGGGCTCATGCCAGTGTTCAAGTTTAACGAACAATCTTAAGCTGTTTTTCAGCCTTGGGTGAAGAGCAAATTTACGAAAGCACCTGAATGTCCATTGAGAAAGCACAACGACTATACCATTTAGCTAAGCTAAGAATGACGAGAATAATCAAGTCAATAAACGTTGGGTAGTTAGATAGCCTATAGTTAATATACTGGCAAGTTTGATGTGTAACTACTAACGTTAGGTAGCTAGCTAACATACTGGTACATACTGCTGTAATGATATGCTATGTGGTTCGTAAGGACAGTGTAGCTAACAAATTGTCAGCCAACATAATATGAGGATGTGTCCGCATCTTCGGTTGTGTGTCAAGAATTCTGCATGCAGTATCACGTTTGCATGAAGGTGTGGTTATTCACAGGCAAATTGCCTTGGAGGTACATTTGTGTCTTTTTGTTGAGAGCAAAACTGTTCTGAAAGCACCTTTTTTCCGACACAAAGGAAGTCAAAGCGGACACATACGAAGATGGCATCTCAGGTAAGCAGCACTTGGCTGTATTGACTTATCCTAAAAATGACATCTGCTGCTTTAGTTGTTGCTTTCTTTAAATTCAGAGAGCGAGCTGACCAAGGGGTCGAAAATGTACAGTAGACATTGCCAGATGTTCACTGTCCGAGGAACACGCCGTGGAAGCTTTATTGCTGGCATAAGTGTTCATAACCAGAGGTAATTAAACTGTTCTGTGTTCATTTTCTCCATCTCTGCATATCTTGTTGTACATGGAACCTGTCTCACATGCATTCATTAAAAAAAACAGCTGCTAATTTTCAGATTTACACCACATGAACACAGCCATTTTCACTGGACTATCTGTTGCTGCCAAGTCATGGTGAGATGAGACACACATACTGTATGAGACACATAGCCCTCCATATTTACATGTTTCAGGTACACTCCGATAGGTGTCTGCGTCACATACAGTATCTACTTTTGACATGATCTTCTATTGTTTGTCCTCATGTGTCTGTTTTTCAGCATAAAGTACTCTGTAGTCATTTAGTGTGGACACCAGGTGAGACCACACACACACGATAACAGTCGCTCTTCTTCACTTCATCCCTCTCCCCCTTCTCCCTAAATCCTCTAGGTTATATCAACTGTTTTGGTGATGTCACACCCTGACCTTAGTTTTCTATGTTTTATGTATTATTTTGGTCAGGTCAGGGTGTGACGAGGGTGGGTATGCTTGCTTGTCCTGTCTTGTCTTTTTTGTATATCTAGGGGTATTTGTTAGTCTAGGTTTATTATAGGTCTATGGTGGCCTGAATTGGTTCCCAATCAGAGACAGCTGTTTATCGTTGTCTCTGATTGGGGATCCTATTTAGGTTGCCATTTTCCAATTTGGTTTTGTGAGTTATTGTCTATGTGTAGTTGCATGTCAGTACTTGTTGTATTAGCTGCACGTTATTTTGTTTAGTCGTCTTCGTTTATTAAAGAAGATGTATTCACATCACGCTGCGCCTTGGTCTCATCACTATGGGGAACGTGACAGGTGAACCCCTCCCGCATCTGAAATTGGCTGACAGAGGGCACAACATGATCATAGGTGAGATGGCACTTGGTCGGGTCAACAGGAAGTATTATTAAAGAGATGTTTGACATTGTAATAAGAATAAATTAGAAGAAAAAACAAGGCTTAATCATCTCTCTATCTGTCCATCTCACTCATCTGCAGGTATGTTTTGATGTGAGAAAGGAATTATAATTATTATAATTATTATAACAACTGAATATTTAACTTCTTTCAATAAAGCGTTTCACATTCTCCACTGGTTGAAATTAAGTATCTCATTGAAATACTATCCTGAGTCCTCAGATTAATGCAGATGAAGGGTGTTAGATATGCATAGTTTTTTTCTGTATACAGTTGAAGTCGAAAGTTTGCATACACATCAGCCAAATACATTTAAACTCAGTTTTTCACTCCATTTAATCCTGGTTAAAAAAATCCCAGTTTTGGGTCAGTTAGGATCACCACTTTATTTTAAGAATATGAAATGTCAGAATATTAGTAGTGATTTATTTCAGCTTTTATTTATTTCTGTCACGACCTGAGTATTCTTTGTTTTCTTTATATATTTTGGTTAGGTCAGGGTGTGACATGGGTGTATGTGTTTTTCCACAGTCTAGGGGTTTTGTAGGTTTATGGGGTTGTTTACCATCTAGGTGTTTATGTCTATGGTTGCCTAGATCGGTTCTCAATAAGAGGCAGCTGTTTATCGTTGTCTCTGATTGGGAACCATATTTAGGCAGCCATCTTCTTTAGGTATTTTGTGGGTTTTTGTCTGACGTTGCATGTTTGCACGCAGTTGTGATAGCGGTCACGGTCGTCTAATTATTTTGTTTGTTTAGTGTACTTCGTGTTTTTTCTCCGTCTTTCATTAAAAAGATGTATTCACATCACGCTGCGCTTTGGTCTCCTCACTACAACGATCGTGACACTTATCACATTCCCAGTGGGTCAGAAGTTTACTTACACTCAATTAGTATTTGGAAGCATTACCTTTAAATTGAACTTAGGTCGAATTCTTCGGGTAGCCTTCCACAAGCTTCCCACAGTGAGTTGGGTGACTTTTTGCCCATTCCTCCTGACAGAGCTGGTTTAAATGATTCAGATTTTTAGGCCTCCTTGCTCGCACACACTTTTTTTCAGTTCTGCCCACAAATTGTATATGGGATTGAGGTCAGGGCTTGTGATGGCCACTCCAATACCTTGACTTTGATGTCCTTAGGTCATTTTGCCACAACTTTGGAAGTATGCTTGGGTCATTGTCCATTTGGAAGATCCATTTGCGACCAAGCTTTAACTTCCTGACTGATGTCTTGATGTTGCTTCAATATATCCACATAATTTCCCTACCTCATGATGCCATCTATTTTGTGAAGTGTACCAGTCCCTCCTGGAGGAGAGCACCCCCTCTCCATGATGCTACCACCCCTGTGCTTCACTGTTAGGATGGTGTTCTTCTGCTTGCAAGCCTCCCCCTTTTTCCTCCAAACATAACAATGGACAAACAGTTATATTTTTGTTTCATCAGACCAGAGGACATTTCTCCAAATTGTACTTTCTTTGTCCCCATTTGCAGTTGTAAACCGTAGTCTGGCTTTTTTATGGCTGTTTTGGAGCAGTGGCTTCTTCCTTGCTGAGCGGCCTTTTACGTTATTTCGATATAGGACTTGTTTTCTTGTGGATATAGATACATGTTTCCTCCAGCATCTTCACAAGGTCCTTTGCTGCTGTTCTGGAATTGATTTGCACTTTTTGCACCAAAGTACGTACAGTGGGGCAAAAAGTATTTAGTCAGCCACCAATTGTGCAAGTTCTCCCACTTAAAAAGATGAGAGGCCTGTAATTTTCATCATAGGTACACTTCAACTATGACAGACAAAATGAGGGCAAAAAAAACAGAAAATCACATTGTAGGATTTTTAATTAATTAATTTGCAAATTATGGTGGAAAATAAGTATTTGGTCAATAACAAAAGTAGCTCAATACTATGTTATATACCCTTTGTTGGCAATGACAGAGGTCAAACTTTTTCTGTAAGTCTTCACAAGCTTTTCACACACTGTTTCTGGTATATATTCCTCCATGCAGATCTCCTCTAGAGCAGTGATGTTTTGGGGCTGTTGCTGGGCAACACAGACTTTCAACTCCCTCCAAAGATTTTCTATGGGGTTGAGATCTGGAGACTGGCTAGGCTACTCCAGGACCTTGAAATGCTTCTTACGAAGCCACTCGTTCATTGCCCGGGTGGTGTTTGGGATCATTGTCATTCTGAAAGACCCAGCCACATTTAATATTCAATGCCCTTGCTGATGGTAGGCTTTGTTACTTTTGTCCCAGCTCTCTGCAGGTCATTCACTAGGTCCCCCCGTGTGGTTCTGGGATTTTTGCTCACCGTTCTTGTGATCATTTTGAATTGCAAGGCAAGCTTACAAAATTGTACATTACATTTGCAGTAAATGCTTTAGCTAGCTCAACTCTTTACATCCAATGTTTCACCAGTCGACAGCCTGGTTTGTTGGTTTTCTCAGGAGTCCCTAAAACATTAAACAACGACTTACAAACACTTGCTAGCTGGCTAATGTTAGCTAGTCAGGTAACTTGATAAATAGCGATTTTAGTAAAGTAAACTTTATAACAAAAACAATGCACAAACGTTTGTCTCTACATTAACTAACATATTCCTCTCATTTGTACATGTTTTTGCTTAACTCGTTATGACATTCTAACAACTTACATCTGGTTCCACCGTAATGTTTACTCAGCCATTTTGTTGAAGAACACCACAAGGCAAGGGTGGCTCGCAATCAAAATGTGTCATTGGAACCACTTGATATGATTGGTCATATAAAAATCGTGGGACCCAAATGCATAATGAGTGCTCTAACTCCCCCTCGTGGTGGTCTGGAGCAATGAAGCCATGCCGCTGGGTACTTCTAAGTCCCACGGTGAAAGCTCGCAACTTTAAAGGAGGAACCCCTGTATTCACCCCCCCTTTGCATTTTTCCTATGTTATTGCCTTACAATGTTTGGGGAGTCTCCCACATGCCTTTTGGCAAACACCAAATGTGTTTGCTTATTATTTTCTTTATTAAGCAATGGCTTTTTTCTGGCCACTCTTCCGTAAAGCCCAGCTCTGTGGAGTGTACGGCTTAAAGTGGTCATATGGACAGATACTCTAATCTCCACCGTGGAGCTTTGCAGCTCCTTCTGGGTTATCTTTGGCCTCTCTTATTAATGCACTCCTTGCCTGGTCCGTGAGTTTTGGTGGGTGGTCCTCTCTTGGCAGGTTTGTTGTGGTGCCATATTCTTTCAATTAAAAAAAGATGTATTGGTGCTCCCTGGGATGTTCAAAGTTTCGGATATATTTTATAACCCACCCCTGAATTGTACTTCTCCACAACTTTGTCCCTGACCTGTTTGGAGAGCTCCTTCGTCTTCGTGGTGCAGCTTGCTTGGTTGTGCCCCTTAGTGGTGTTGCAGACTCTGAGGCCTTTCAGAACAGGTGTATAGATACTGAGATCATGTGACAGATCATGTGACACTTAGATAGCCAATGGGCAGACTTTATTTAATGAATTATGTGACTTCTGAAGGTAATTGGTTGCACCAGATCTTATTTAGGGGGGCGGCCTAGTGGTTAGAGCGTTGGGCCAGTAACCAAAAGTTTGCTAGATTGAATCCCCGAGCTGACAAGGTAAATATCTTTCCTTCTGCCTTTGAACAAGGCAGTTAACCCACTGTTCCTAGGCCATCATTGTGAATTAGAAATTGTTCTTAACTGACTTGCCTAGTTAATAAAGGATATATAAATAAACATGTATCTTCCATCTCCCCCTCATTACTTGAACTATTAATATTATAAAGTATTTTTTTTAAATCATATCATTTGTTTACTACGCAAGCTAACAAAATGGCAAATTAACTTAATGGAAACGTTGTGTTTAGCTGTTTAGCTGTCTGAAGCCCTAGGGAATAATGATTTAAACTAGTCCATGTTACTAACCCACAAAACAAGTAAACGACAGGACTTGTCCCTTTTGTACTGGTGTTACCTGTGTCATGTACATTAGGACACACAACAACAACAAATAATTAATGCTTTTCTTCCATTTGGCACCCAATGAACAAGACCTCCGTAACCCCAGTCCAGTTTTAGCTGATCTACACCTCTTCACACTGAAACCTTTAAACTAACCTTCAAACTATTTCATATCTACTGTTCTCCTCTCTAATGCAATGCTGCTATCATCTGGGTGTCCGGATGTTACACGATTAGAAGTGAGAAGCTTTCCATCAAGTGTGGGTTATTAAACTAATTACCATATCTGATGTCACTTTCAACTGTCTCACTGTCTGCCGACTCGCAAAAACCCAGCAGTTGATTATTCTGTTATTAATTATCATTACAGTTGTTTTTGTTGCCCATTTACAGCATTCGTCTAAGGAACAACTGATTAGGTAGAATACAATTTAATATGCGCATACATGCTCAAAATGTCAACTACTAATTGTGCCCAAATGTAAGGCTTCAATGAATGCAGCCTCCGGATAAATGGTTTCCAGTTTGCAAAGAGTTAAATAAAGTTCGTTCAGAGCCATCGATGTGTCTGCTTGGCGGGGGATAGATACGGCTGTGATTATAATCGAAGAGAATTCTCTTGGAAGATAATGCGGTCTACATTTGATTGTGAGGAATTCTAAATCAGGTGAACAGAAGGATTTGAGTTCCTGTATGTTTCCTTCATCACACCATGTCTCGTTAGTCATGAGGCATACGCCCCCGCCACTCTTCTTACCAGAAAGATGTTTGTTTCTGTCGGCGCGATGCGTGGAGAAACCCGTTGGCTGCACCGCATCGGATAGCGTCTTCCCAGTGAGCCATGTTTAGTCCCCTCCTGTAGTCCCTGTTCACTCATGACTGCATGGCGAGGCACGACTCCAACACCATCATTAATTTTCCCGATGACACAACAGTCGCAGGCCTGATCACCAACAGCGATGAGACAGCCTATAGGGAGAAGGTCAGAGATCTGGCCATGTGGTGCCAGGATAACAACTTCTCCCTCAACGTGATCAAGACAAAGGAGATGATTGTGGACTACAGGAAAAGGAGGACTGAACACGTCCCCATTCTCATCGAGGGGCTGTAGTGTAGCAGGTTGAGAGCTTCAAGTTCCTTGGTGTCTACATCACCAACAACCTATCATGGTCCAAACATACCAAGACAGTCGTGAAGAGGGCACGACAAAGCAAATGTCCCCTCGGGAGACTGAAAGGATTTGGCATGGGGCCTCAGATTCTCAAAAAGTTCAACAGCCGCACCATCGAGGGCATCCTGATTGATTGTAACACTGCCTGGCATGGCAACTGCTCAGCTTCTGACCGCAAGGCACTAGGGGGTAGTACGTATGGCCCAGTACATCACTGGAGCCAAGCTTCCTGTCATCCAGGACCTCTTTACCAGGCAGTGTCAGAGGAAGGCCCTAAAAATGGTCAAAGACTCTAGCCACCCTTGTCATAGACTGTTCTCTCTGCTACCGCACGGCAAACGGTACCGGAGCGCCAAGTCTAGGTCCAAAAGGCTTCTTAACAGCTTCTACCCCCAAGCAATAAGACTCCTGAATAGCTAATCAAATGGCAACCCAGACTATTTGCGTTAACCTCCCCGAATTTTACTCTGCTGCTACTCTCTCTTTATTATATATCTATCACTACACTGTACCTAAATTTCCTTGTTTTTGAAAGAAAAGCTTTTTTTTGTCCTTTAAAAAAACATAAAATTGATCAGACATATAGTGTAGATGGGGTTAATGTTGTAAATGACTATTGTAGCTGGAAACGGCTGATTTTGAATGTAATATCTACATAGGCGTACAGAGGCCCATTATCAGCAATCAACACTCCTGTGTTCCAATGGCATGTTGTGCTAGCTATTCCAAGTTGATCATTTTAAAAGGCTAATTGATCATTAGAACACCCTTTTGCAATTATGTTAGCACAGCTGAAAACTTATTTTGATTACGGAATAAATAAAACTGGCCTTCTTTAGACTAGTTGAGTATCTGGATCATCAGCATTTATGGGTTCGATTACAGGCTCAAAATGGCCAGAAACAAAACTTTCTTCAGAAAGCTGGTGACATTCATAGCAGGAGCAATCAATAGAACTGCTAAAATAGAGTCTAAAACAGAGAGGATTAAGCTAATAGTGAAAGCTGCTGGGAGACATCTGAGTATGACAGGGTTGACATGGGAAGAGGTTCGAGATTACCTCAGCCGAGAGTGGAGTCATGTATTACTGGATCGTAGTTATGGTGGTAGTACTACAATGGAATGCTCGAAGCCTGTTGGCTAATGGGCAGGAGTTCAAGCAGTTCATTGTAGATATGCCAGCTAAGCCTGATATGATTTGTACGCAGAAAACATGGCTCAAACCTATTTTGGAGTTTATCATACAGGGATATGTGGTGGTTCATAGGGACATAAAGCAAAGACTTCCCTACATGGTGCTAGGCAAAGGTATTGAACAGGAATATGTGGTGGTGGAGGTGTGGTTGAGAGGATGTGTGATAGATGTGTGATCTACTATAATAGATTGAAATTGCAAAGTGATGAAAAATCTGATAGAAATGAAAGATCTGGTGTGCCTGAATGATGGCCGAGGGACCAGGATTGATGTAGCCACAGGGAAAGAGTCTGCCTTGGATCTCACTCTGGTATCTAGTACGATGGCAGGAATCTGAGTGGTAGGTATGGGAGGAGTCGACAGTAGGGGGTGATCATTACCCCATTGTATGCACAGTAGGCCAGGAGGAGGAGGTGTCAGTGGATGAGGTAGGAAGGTTGGTGTTTGGAAGGGCAAAGTGGGATCAGTTTCAGGAGCTGAGTGAGCAGGTGATGGCTCGGGTGGATATGAGGGGGATATGGATAGTATGAATAACTGGGTGAGAACAGCATTGGTGGGGGCATAACTTCCAACATCTGATTTAATATAAGCCGGCCCAGGCCATGTTGAGGAGAACTATCCATCGGGCAAAGAGTTCATATTGGCGTTGGTTCTGTGACACCATTGGAAGGGCGATATCTGTGAGAGAAGTGTGGGGGATGATTAAGAGGATGTGTGGGTTCAGAAGGTAGTGGGATTATCCAGTGTTGACGGGTGGGAAGGATGTGGCAGTAAGAGATGAGAAGGCAGAGATGATGGCTAAAGAGTTTGTCCAAGTACATAGCTCTGACAATTTGTCAGAGGAGTGGCAAAGGGGGAAAGAGAGGCTGAGATCTAGTATGAGGGAGAAGGGGATACAGGACATGTATTTATAAAGAGTATATTGAGTAGAACGTCATGAGATATAGTCTCAAATATTTTGTTGTATTTTTTAAGAGCAACGGGTCTGGCAAGTAGGATTTAGTTTGTCCCTGTCTCTGGACCACACTCCAGTACAGTATGTGGCGGTAATGCACCATAACATTGGATGCCAACCCCACCAAAGAATACTTTATTTCAAGTTGGGTGCTCCCTACAGTTGGCGTTGTGAAGCATAAACAAAATAAACATGGAATACGATACGTCGGTATGAAATTCATCATTCCATTGGTAGGAACAAATCTAACCTATTGCCAATGTTATCTGATGATGTATGACTTATTGGCAACATCGAATGTTCACCGAGTGACATTCTTTGCGCATCAAAAATATGACGTCGCCTGCTTACGCACCGTTGTCATCCATTACACATCCATTACACAGGGGATTGGCTACTATGGCAACTTGACAGTCTTGTAGCCAAAGAGATACGATTTCCAGGGATATGCAGTTGACCTGGGTGGGACAAAGCAAAGCCTAGAACTTTTTTTGCATAATGTGAACTGTTGCTACATGGCTCAGATGAGCAGCATGGATCAGGCTACATTACATTGTAAACAGATTTATACACCGACATAGAAGCTTTTTAATAAAATACTGGTCGGACTCGGATCAGGGGAGCGATTTGGACAAGGAGGATTTCAACTCGGCCGCCAAAGATTACTTTCTAGGAGGATTGGATTCACTTTTAGATCTGTAAGTAATTTTTTGTATGACTTTATATAGCTACTTTAATATGTATTTAGTTTCTTATAAGTTGTCTGCTTTTTGTGCTTTGGATTTAGTTTACATAGGCCTAATTGCAATGTTATATAATTCCAAAGTAGTTATTGTCTGTTTCATATTAGTTCACTGTTTGCTGTTCTAAGTTTTATCCTTAACTTTGGAGAGGCCACTAAACTCTCATGGCCATTGTTTATTTGTGGTTGTCACCTCTGCCTTTGTCTCCAAAGTGTTACTGTTTGCACTGTGTGTGCTTCACACCTTATACGTGAGTCACTGTACAGAAAAAGTTTAACCTTGGTGTTTTTACTTTACAGCAATGTCGTTTTGTACATTTTGTCAACTGTAATTCTATGTCTTACAACAATATATCCCTTATCACCATTGAGACCGTGTCTGTGCCTCGACCTGGGTTTGGCAAAACTAAACATGGCGGTGTTTGCCTTAGCAATCTCACTAGGATAAAGACCACCTCCATTCCTGTCATTACTGAAAGAGATCATGATACCTCACATCTCAAAATAGGGCTACTTAATGTTAGATCCCTTACTTCAAAGGCAATTATAGTCAATGAACTAATCACTGATCATAATCTTGATGTGATTGGCCTGACTGAAACATGGCTTAAGCCTGATGAATTTACTGTGTTAAATGAGGCCTCACCTCCTGGCTACACTAGTGACCATATCCCCCGTGCATCCCGCAAAGGCGGAGGTGTTGCTAACATTTACGATAGCAAATTTCAATTTACAAAAAAGAAAATGACGTTTTCGTCTTTTGAGCTTCTAGTCATGAAATCTATGCAGCCTACTCAATCACTTTTTATAGCTACTGTTTACAGGCCTCCTGGGCCATATACAGCGTTTCTCACTGAGTTCCCTGAATTCCTATCAGACCTTGTAGTCATTGCAGATAATATTCTAATCTTTGGTGACTTTAATATTCACATGGAAAAGTCCACAGACCCACTCCAAAAGGCTTTTGGAGCCATCATCGACTCAGTGGGTTTTGTCCAACATGTCTCTGGACCCACTCACTCTCACAGTCATACGCTGGACCTAGTTTTGTCCCATGGAATAAATGTTGTGGATCTTAATGTTTTTCCTCATAATCCTGGACTATCAGACCACCATTTTATTATGTTTGCAATTGCAACAAATAATCTGCTCAGACCCCAACCAAGGAACATCAAAAGTCGTGCTATAAATTCACAGACAACACAAAGATTCCTTGATGCCCTTCCAGACTCCCTCTGCCTACCCAAGGACGCCAGAGGACAAAAATCCGTTAACCACCTAACTGAGGATCTCAATTTAACCTTGCGCAATACCCTAGATGCAGTTGCACCCCTAAAAACTAAAAAATGTCTCATAAGAAACTAGCTCCATGGTACACAGAAAATACCCGAGCTCTGAAGCAAGCTTCCAGAAAATTGGAACGGAAATGGCGCCACACCAAACTGGAAGTCTTCCGACTAGCTTGGAAGGATGGTACCGTGCAGTACCGAAGAGCCCTTACTGCTGCTCGATCGTCCTATTTTTCTAACTTAATTGAGGAAAATAAGAACAATCCGAAATTCCTTTTTGATACTGTGGCAAAGCTAACTAAAAAGCAGCATTCCCCAAGAGAGGATGACTTGCACTTTAGCAGTGATAAATTCATGAACTTCTTTGAGGAAAAGATTATGATTATTAGAAAGCAAATTACGGACTCCTCTTTAAACCTGCGTATTCCTCCAAACCTCAGTTGTCCTGAGTCTGCACAACTCTGCCAGGACCTAGGATCAAGAGAGACGCTCAAGTGTTTTAGTACTATATCTCTTGACACAATGATGAAAATAATCATGGCCTCTAAACCTTCAAGCTGTATACTGGACCCTATTCCAACTAAACTACTGAAAGAGCTGCATCCTGTGCTTGGCCCTCCTATGTTGAACATAATAAACGGCTCTCTATCCACTGGATGTGTACCAAACTCACTAAAAGTGGCAGTAATAAAGCCTCTCTTGAAAAAGCCAAACCTTGACCCAGAAAATATAAAAAACTATCGGCCTATATCAAATCTTCCATTCCTCTCAAAGATTTTAGAGAAGGCTGTTGCGCAGCAACTCACTGCCTTCCTGAAGACAAACAATGTATACGAAATGCTTCAGTCTGGTTTTAGACCCCATCATAGCACTGAGACGGCACTTGTGAAGGTGGTAAATGACATTTTGATGGCATCGGACCGAGGCTCTGCATCTGTCCTCGTGCTCCTAGACCTTAGTGCTGCTTTTGATACCATCGATCACCACATTCTTTTGGAGAGATTGGAAACCCAAATTGGTCTACACGGACATGTTCTGGCCTGGTTTAGGTCTTATCTGTCGGAAAGATATCAGTTTGTCTCTGTGAATGGTTTGTCCTCTGACAAATCAACTGTACATTTCGGTGTTCCTCAAGGTTCTGTTTTAGGACCACTATTGTTTTCACTATATATTTTACCTCTTGGGGATGTTATTCGAAAACATAATGTAAACTTTCACTGCTATGCGGATGACACACAGCTGTACATTTCAATGAAACATGGTGAAGCACCAAAATTGCCCTCGCTAGAAGCATGTGTTTCAGACATAAGGAAGTGGATGGCTGCAAACTTTCTACTATTAAACTCGGACAAAACAGAGATGCTTGTTCTAGGTCCCAAGAAACAAAGAGATCTTCTGTTGAATCTGACAATTAATCTTAATGGTTGTACAGTCGTCTCAAATAAAACTGTGAAGGACCTCGGCGTTACTCTGGACCCTGATCTCTCTTTTGAAGAACATATCAAGACCATTTCGAGGACAGCTTTTTTCCATCTACGTAACATTGCAAAAATCAGAAACTTTCTGTCCAAAAATGATGCAGAAAAATTAATCCATGCTTTTGTCACTTCTAGGTTAGACTACTGCAATGCTCTATTTTCCGGCTACCCGGATAAAGCACTAAATAAACTTCAGTTAGTGCTAAATACGGCTGCTAGAATCCTGACTAGAACCAAAAAATTTGATCATATTACTCCAGTGCTAGCCTCTCTACACTGGCTTCCTGTCAAAGCAAGGGCTGATTTCAAGGTTTTACTGCTAACCTACAAAGCATTACATGGGCTTGCTCCTACCTACCTCTCTGATTTGGTCCTGCCGTACATACCTATACGTACGCTACGGTCACAAGACGCAGGCCTCCTAATTGTCCCTAGAATTTCTAAGCAAACAGCTGGAGGCAGGGCTTTCTCCTATAGAGCTCCATTTTTATGGAACGGTCTGCCTACCCATGTCAGAGACGCAAACTCGGTCTCAACCTTTAAGTCTTTACTGAAGACTCATCTCTTCAGTGGGTCATATGATTGAGTGTAGTCTGGCCCAGGAGTGGGAAGGTGAACGGAAAGGCTCTGGAGCAACGAACCGCCCTTGCTGTCTCTGCCTGGCCGGTTCCCCTTTTTCCACTGGGATTCTCTGCCTCTAACCCTGTTACGGGGGCTGAGTCACTGGCTTGCTGGGGCTCTCTCGTGCCGTCCCTGGGGGGTGCATCACCTGGGTGGGTTGATTCACTGTTGTGGTCGGCCTGTCTGGGTTTCCCCCCTTTGGGTTGTACCGTGTCGGAGATCTTTGTGGGCTATACTCGGCCTTGTCTCAGGATGGTAAGTTGGTGGTTGTAGATTTCCCTCTAGTGGTGTGGGGGCTGTGCTTTGGCAAAGTGGGTGGGGTTATATCCTTCCTGTTTGGCCCTGTCCGGGGGTGTCCTCGGATGGGGCCACAGTGTCTCCTGACCCCTCCTGTCTCAGCCTCCAGTATTTATGCTGCAGTAGTTTATGTGTCGGGGGGCTAGGGTCAGTTTGTTTATCTGGAGTACTTCTCCTGTCCTATTCGGTGTCCTGTGTAAATCTAAGTGTGCGTTCTCTAATTCTCTCCTTCTCTCCTTCTTTCTCTCTCTCGGAGGACCTGAGCCCTAGAACCATGCCCCAGGACTACCTGACATGATGACTCCTTGCTGTCCCCAGTCCACCTGGCCATGCTGCTGCTCCAGTTTCAACTGGCCTGGGCCCTAGGACCATGTCCCAGGACTACCTGACATGAGGACTCCTTGCTGTCCCCAGTCCACCTGGCCATGCTCCTGCTCCAGTTTCAACTGTTCTGCCTTACTATTATTCAACCATGCTGGTCATTTATGAACATTTGAACATCTTGGCCACGTTCTGTTATAATCTCCACCCGGCACAGCCAGAAGAGGACTGGCCACCCCACATATGCTCTCTCTAATTCTCTCTTTCTTTCTCTCTCTCGGAGGACCTGAGCCCTAGGACCGTGCCCCAGGACTACCTGACATGATGGCTCCTTGCTGTCCCCAGTCCACCTGACTGTGCTGCTGCTCCAGTTTCAACTGTTCTGCCTTATTATTATTTGACCATGCTGGTCATTTATGAACATTTGAACATCTTGGTCATTTTCTGTTATAATCTCTACCCGGCACAGCCAGAAGAGGACTGGCCACCCCACATAGCCCGGTTCCTCTCTAGGTTTCTTCCTAGGTTTTGGCCTTTCTAGGGAGTTTTTCCTAGCCACCGTGCTTTTACACCTGCATTGTTTGCTGTTTGGGGTTTTAGGCTGGGTTTCTGTACAGCACTTGGAGATATCAGCTGATGTACGAAGGGCTATATAAATAAATTTGATTTGATTTGATATTATATTTACCACAGAGTGGAGGATGCATAGGATTTTGATGATGACGTTTGAGAGCCACCCCTCTTCAGCAAGCGCCCCCCGCCGGTCATGGTCTTCACCTCCCACTGCTATGTCAATCACCCCGTCTGATGATTCTACATCCACTTTTCATAGACTTCTTGAATTAGAAAATTTCGTGGCTTATGGTGTCACATCTGCTCCTGATACGCCCTCTGGTGTTCATCCGGTGTCTTCTTGACCTGCAGTTACTCCCCCTGTACACTCTCTCTCTCTCCCTCTCCCTCTCTGTGTCATTGTGTGTTTGGAGACAGGTGTGCTGAAGTCAGAGCAGATCCCTACCAGCTGCAACTCATTCCATAATCAAGACCTCTACAAATACTCAGTCCTGCCACTTCCACTCTGCCAGATCGTAATCTCTGCTCAGTCAGTTCATGATTCTAGCCATTTATGATTATTCAAGATCCTGTTACTCTGCTGCGCCTGTTTCCCTGCCTGACACCGTTTATCCTCTCATTGCAGTTACCGCTCTGTCTCTGGCTCCTGTTCCACATCTCACCACCCAACTACCTTGCTCTGGATATTACTTCCCACCACTACCTTGGATTCCCCTCAGGACCTGGTTACCCTGTTCTACTCAGCTAACTCCAACCTCAGTCTCCACACCTGTTCTTTCTGCAACTCATCCAAGCTTCCCCGGAGCTGCACTCCATATCTCCCTGTGTAACAATAAATATGTTGGTTCATTCATCCATGTTTCCTCATCTGAGTCTGCTCTTGGGGTCGCCTGTGTCGCTCCGTTTAACATATGGCACTATTCGTACCAACAGAATCGGTTTCCCCAAGACCAAGCTAGCAACATGACAAAGACAGCGAAGAGGGGGACCATGCGTTGGATCAGGACTAACAAGCTGCTGTTTGTGAAATTGAAGGACACTAGGGAAGTAACCATGCTCACCACACAGCATAAGGCATTCAATAACAACCATGTCTGAAGGAGGGTGAAAAAGGAAGAATGTTTCTGTGAAGGACTACAATATCAGCATGGGGGGAGTCAACCTATCTGATGCTCAGGTCCTCCAATACTTTTTTTACCACTTTGTGGACATTACTATAGTAAATGCTTTCATTCTCTACAAGCAGATGGCCAAAGCAGAAGGTCAAACCCCCTCTCTCCCAGTCTGCCTTCCGAGAGCAGATGGTGTTGGAAATGGCTGAATTGGAAGCGTAAAGCAACTTCACAACCATCACAAGACCCACCCACTCAAGGTAAGTGCCACTAACCAACACACAATTTAACTCTACCTACATGTACATATTAGCTCAATTACCTCGACTAACCGGTGCCCCCCGCACATTGACTCTGTACCGGTACACCCTATATATAGCCTTACTATTGTTATTTTACTGCTGTGCTTTAATTATTTGTTTTATTTTTTACGTCACTTAACTGCATTGTTGGTTAAGAGCTTGTAAGTCGCATTTCACTGTAAGGTTGTTGTATTCGGCTCGTGTGACAAGTAAAATTTGATTAGATGCCATAAGACAAAAGGAAGAACTGCAAGCATTGCACAAAACACAGAGGGGGGAAAGAAGGGGAAATACCAGATCTTCTGTCCAAAATGCCAGTTCGCTTTTTGCTTCCTGGCCGAGAGGGACTGCTTCAAAGACTATCACGACATGCACAAGTTATGGTGCTAGTGAAATCTAATCATCTACACCTGGGACGTGAAATGAACGATGAATGCCATTTGTAAGTAATTTTGCGTATTTATATTTTTGCACTTTTTTTAGTGAAGGACATGTGCGTGACCAAGTTTGTTTATTTTTTTCATATATATCTGTTGCTTTGATATTGTTTTTGTAAACAGTTAATTTGTATGTAGGGCCAATACATTGGATCTACCTAGGCTAAGTGTTCAGGCACTTTGTAGAGGTTGAAGAAACACTTGGATTATCACCTCTATATCCCCTGACACCACCACAATGTTGGAGAGGTTGGTGTTGTAGAAATGTCATTTTTATAGTGAACAATAACTTTTAGGCACATCCAGTATGCAAAAACAGTGCAATTACCACATTTGAACACTTTGGAGAGGTTGAAAGGACACTTGAATAATTCACTTATAACTTGTCAATGAAAGATGACTTTTAAAATAAAATAAAAAAATAAAAAAATGGTTTTCGTGTATTCTTGATCTTGTGTATTCTGAACTATAACTCATATATTCTGATCATTTCCTCAATCTCCCAGATGTCATCTTTCCAAGTATACCAAGTTTTGGCATGTAAGAATCATGTAATTACACATGAATAGCAGCTACTTTTGGCTATGTCTATTTAGGCGGAAATCTACATTTTGCCATTACATTTAAGAGTTTAGATAAGTATTCAACCCCCTGAGTCAAGGCATGCTAGAATCACCTCTGGCTGCGTTTACAGCTGTGAGTCTTCCTGGGTAAGTCTCTAAGACCTTTGTACAATATTTGCCCATTATTCTTTAAATTCTTCAAGCTCTGTCAAGTTGGTTGTTGGTAATTGCTAGACAGCCATGTTTTATGCATTGTAAAAGGCTTTCAAGCCGATTTGTCTGAAACAGAAATTACTCAATGTTTACAACTGGATTGAACTCTACCCTGTGGATCATGACAGCGGGGTTTGAAGTCTTCTAGCAGGGGTTGCGTCCCAAATGGCACCCTATTGCCGACAACCGACCGTGCACAATTTTAAAGTGCACTATATAGGCAATAGGGTGCCATGCAGGACGCACCCCTGAAATACAGTGAGCTCTGCTCAGCCCTCATATTTCGGATATCTCCTGTCTCGCCTGTCTTCCTGTCCTCTCCGTATTCAAAACACCTTCCCACACGTCTCAGATCTGATATCAGCAAGTTTTGCCTTCTGTCAGTCTTGCTGAAGCACTGCTAGCATGGATCTCTGATAGAGAGGGATTTTGCTGGCTGTGAAAGATAGCTTTGATGTGTCTGTTTAGGGCTGGATATACGGCAGGAGCACAATGATAGGTCAGCACTATACGCACATTAACTGCCTTGCTCAAGGGCAGAACGGCAGATTTTTCTTCCACCTTGTCAACTCTTTGAAATGGCAACCTTTCAGTTACTAGCACAATGCTAGGCTACCTGTTGCCCCATAGACTACCTGCCACTTGTATAGTTGTGGCCGAAAGTTTTGAGAATGACACAAATATTAATTTCCACAAAGTTTGCTGCTTCAGTGTCTTTAGATATTTTTGTCATATGTTACTATGGAATACTGAAGTATAATTATAAGCATTTCATAAGTGTCAAAGGCTCTTATTGACAATTACATGAAGTTAATGCAAAGAGTCAATATTTGCAGTGTTGACCCTTCTTTATTAAGACAACTGCAATCCGCCCCGGCATGCTCTAAATTAACTTCTGGGCCTCATCCTGACTTATGGCAACCCATTATTGCATAATCAATGCTTGGAGTTTGTCAGAATTTGTGGATTTTTGTTTGTCCACCCGCCTCTTGAGGATTGACAAGTTCTCAATGGGTCTGGGGAGTTTGGGGAGTTTCCTGGCCATGGACCCAAAACATCAATGTTTTGTTCCCCGAGCCACTTAGTTATCACTTTTGCCTTATGCCAAGGTGCTCCGTCCTGCTGGAAAAGGCATTGTTCGTCACCAAACTGTTCCTGGATCGTTTGGAAAAGTTGCTCTTGGAGGATGTGTTGGTACCATTCTTTATTCATGGCTGTGTTCTTAGGCAAAATTGTGAGTGAGCCCACTCCCTTGCCTGAGAAGCAACCCCACACATGAATGGTCTTAGTATGCTTTACTGTTGGCATGACACAGGACTGATGGTAGCGCAAACCTTGTCTTCTCCGGACAAGCTTTTTTCCGGATGCCATCAGAGAAAATGACTTTACCCCAGTCCTCAGCAGTCCAATCCCTGTACCTTTTGCAGAATATCAGTCTGTCCCTGATGCTTTTCCTGGAGAGAAGTGGCTTCTTTGCTGCCCTTCTTAACACCAGGCCATCCTCCAAAAGTCTTCTTCTCATTGTGCGTGCAGATGCACTCACACCTGCCTGCTACCATTCCTGAGCAAGCTCTGTACTGGTGGTGCCCCATCCAGCAGTTGAATCAACTTTAGGAGACGGTCCTGGCGCTTGCTGCACTTTTTTGGGAGCCCTGAAGCCTTCTTCACAACAATTGAACCGCTCTCCTTGAAGTTATTGATGATCCGATAAATGTTTGATTTAGGTGCAATCAATATCCTTGCATGTGAAGCCCTTTTTGGGCAAAGCAATGATGAAGGCACGTGTTTCCTTGCAGGTAACCATGGCTGACAGAGGAAGAACAATGATTCCAAGCACCACCCTCCTTTTGAAGCTTCCAGTCTGTTATTCAAACTCAATCAGCATGACAGAGTGACCTCCAGCCTTGTCCTCGTCAACACTAACAACTTTCTTAACGAGAGAATCACTGACATGATGTCAGCTGGTCCTTTTGTGTCAGGGCTGAAATGCAGTGGAAATGTTTTTTGGGGATTCACTTCATTTGCATGGCAAAGAGGGACTTTGCAATTAATTGCAATTCATCTGATCACTCTTCATAACATTCTGGAGTATATGCAAATTGCCATCATTCAAACTGAGGCAGCAGAATTTGTGAAAATGAATATTTGTGTCATTCTCAAAACTTTTAGCCACGACTGTATACTCCATCTGGTGTTTACCATCTGCATTAGAACACTAAGGGAATATCTCCTCTATTGTTCTATTTTCTCATCCATAGTGCATTAGATCGGATCTGATATTTGATTAAGCAAGTAGGCGACATCTTTTCTCGTTAGGCTGACATGCTTATTGTGTGTGTTTGCTCTTCACATGCAATATTTACAGCAGATGTTTGGGTTGATGTTGTCCTTTCCGCCTGTGTTTTCACTAACCTTGCGTTATGCAAAGCGGGTGTGATCAAACATTGTCAGTATCATCTCACTGATCAAAGAAGCAGTGTGTTTAATGTTCTTAATCTATTCAAGGTAATGAAATGCAGCAATTAGAGAGGAGTAAGATTGGATTTTTGATGCAAGCTAACTGGATTGGTAATTGGTTTCGATAATGAAGTTACTGTGTGTGTCAGCACAGATTCTCTCCCAGTATGCACCTTCCCACCACTGACAAGACGCCACCTTGGTTTCAAATCCCATTGGGAACTCTCACCTGCCCGGAATCTCACACAATCCCACGGGAGGAGTCTACTGTATATTCAAAACCTGCAGTTTGCATCCCAAATGGCACCATTTCCCCTACATAGTGCACCACTTTTATACATGTAGAGAACACGGAATAGGGTGCCATTTCTTACGCAAATGCACCATATATGAGTGAAATGATCAATGTCTTCCACTTCCACCTGAGCCAGTATGAATATGAATGGGGGGTGTCAGCCCTGATCAGTCTCATTGGTCATCACTTGGCCTGATATCTGAGGAGCACTAGCTGATGTTAACCTTGGCTCTCCTGTTTAGTCATTACACGGCTGAGTCACAGGGTTGTTACAGTAAGCTTAGCCCTCCTCGGATGCTTTCTCGGCAGAGAGGCGGGGCTCTGGTCCCCCCCCCTTAAACCAATGTGGACACAGCTCTACTGGGTCTGCTGCTCTGGATAACAGAGGCTCAAGAGGTTCCGCATACATGGTAACTCAGACAGACAGAGACACGCTGGCGCATAGACCGAGAGCGAGTAGACACACACACACACACATACACATACACATACACATACACTAGCTGCACTGGGTATGACCCACATTTTGGTCAAGAAAGTGAGAGAGGGAAAGGAACACCAAAGGCATGGCCGCTGGTTTATCTGTTTCAACAGGATGACCAGAGCCAGGCAGACAGTGGTGGAAAGGCGCATGGCTGAACTTGAGCCTGCCAGAGATTGTGTGTTCACGTGGTAACTATACTTGTGAGTACGAAACGTCCTCACAAGAATCGTAAAACAACCAAAATAGGTGAGGACATGTTCTCACTTGTAAAAAGGCTGTTTTTGGTCTTAGGGTTTAGAATTAGGGTTAGTGGTTAGGGTTAGGGGTTAGGGAAAATAGGATTTTGAATGGGAATCAATTGTTGGGCCCCAAAAAGTCACAAATACAGTATATTAACACATATCTGTGTTTCTCGTTTTCTATATCACCCATGCATTTGACTGTACAAACCCTGGCAGGAGTTTTTCCTCTTCTGAGACCAGATAGATGCACAGTAACAGATAACACAGACTGGATGTGAATGCTCGCCATTGTAAGTCTTAACAAAACCTGAGACTCTACTGCTCCAAAGGAGAGAGGGAGAGTTTGTACTACACACAAGGGAGGCCATACTGTTCCCTCGAAAGAAAGTTTATCTCAATCCTGTATTGGCACCTTTGAAAATCTGCAAATGATGATGCATACTATGTCTAATTAGCCACTGTTAGCCTCAGAGAATTTTATTTGTATTGATGCTATCAGAGGTACACCAAATCAAATGTATTTATATAGCCCGTCGTACACCAGCTAATATCTCAAAGTGCTGTGCAGAAACCCAGCCTGAAACCCCAAACAGCAAGCAATGCAGATGTTGAAGCACGCTACCTAGGAAAAACTCCAAAACCTAGGAAGAAACCTAGAGAGGAACCAGGCTATGAGGGGTGGCCAGTCCTCTTCTGGCTGTGTCGGGTACATGTTTTCACCTTCACCTTCATTCCATGATTAAAAACTCCCTGACATTTTAAGATTTTTTTGATCTGTGAAACTACCAAGCTTCTTTTTCAGGAAGAATCTTGCATTACTAACAACAACTCATCATTAAGTCAACGACATTTTAGTCTAAAGCCAGACGTGTGTTTAAACCAGCAAAAATAACCCACCATTTCCTCAACACTATGGAAGTGTAGCCAATCTAAAATGATCCACACATGAGCCTTTGCCACAAATATGTTCTTTAAATATGGAACACAACAGCACCAAAAGTAAATTAGCTCAGCTGGGTCACGTTCAGTAAGCACGTACAGGTAGAAAAGTCTTCCAAATTGAAACGAAAAAAATGAGCTTTCAGATGGATGGTATCTCAATGTTTTCTACCATTTCATACCCACTGAACTCTTCCCAGCTCTGCTCCACTATCTATGCCAGCCTTCTGAGATCCCTTTCAGCCTGATAGAGGAGACATATGGAGCCGAGTGCGCATGCACGCAAACACACGCACACACATCAGTCAACAGCTTCCTGCAACCCGGTGACTAATTGAAATTCCCGTCAATGCAACATCCAGAAAACACTAGGAAGAATAGGAGCACCGTCTGAGGACAAATGTATATTGTCTTTTTTTTTTCCTATATTTTTTAGTTTGCCAGTTGCTGATAAAGCAGGGAGGGGTGATGGAATACATTTACAAAGGAAATGGCTAGAAATGGAACCATTGTGCCCTATAGATATTATTGGGTTTGCCTTTTCTCTCATGTTGTCCCAATGGTTCCTGATTTTCTATGGTGTATTATGTGTTGATGCCTGATTCACACAAAAGGGCCAAACTGTGCTGTACTGAGCTGGCCTGGTTACGGGTCCACCATAGTTGCTGGAACCATGCAGGGAAGGACTACATAAAAAAGTATCCGAGCCTGTATGGTATGGGTTGGCCCTATAGTGTGGATCAGCCAACCGAGTAGAAAGACTGGCTCCACTCCTGAACAGTTTAATCCTCTCTCACTGGCTGGTGAAACTCCAGCAGAGAGCCTGTGCCCACTAGTATAGTTGTCCAGAGGACATGTCCTCTTTTGTGTGGAGTGCGTTATGTTTGTAAACTGGCACCACCACCACACACACACACACACACACACACACACACACACACTGCCGCATTGCCATGCCACAGTCCACTTGATTCCTATTTTTCTCTGGGCATGATACATGCTGAGAACAAAGAGACGTGGACACTTTTCTATTTTTGCCATTTAAGGACCGACAAGTCCATTAAAGTACAGGACAATGGCATATAGCTAATTCCATTGTGAGTGGGTGCATGCGTGTATGCTTTCCTCATGACCTGAAGATAAAAAAATTTAAAAAGTAAATCACTTTGTGTAGATAAAGCATTTTGCAACCCTCACATTGACTACTGCTAACCATGTATGTGACCAATAGAATTTGATTTGATTTAAATATTTAAGTTGTTATAGTAAAAAAGTACCCACCACACAGTGCCATCAGTTTATATCTACGACTGGTTTACCCAACAACCAAATGATACGCCCCCTTATTGAAAGGCAAACGACCCTCCAGCCAATAGGCAGTTGGTGCCACTCGTCAGTCAGCGATTTGGCCACATCCCCACAGCATAACGATGTGCTGGGCATCTAACGGGGTCAGACAGATGAATGGGGGAGCCTCAGACAGTGGTCAAGCATCAAAGTGAAATTGAAAACAAGACGCTATGTCCCAAATGGCACCTTATTCCCTATATAGTGCAATACCAAAGCCCTATGGGACACTCTATAGGCCCTGGTCAAAAGTAGTGCACTATATAGGGAATATGGTGCCATTTTGGATGCAACCAAGGACAAACAGCTGGGCCCAATCTGTGCCTGTTTGCCCGATTTAAAAGGGAGACCGCACCGGGGAGGAGGCTGTGGGCCCGCTCTGCTGTGCTCAGATAAACATGAAGACAGCATGGCCACGCATGCCTAATACAGTAAGGTATCACGGTACCTAGCAGGAGAGGAGACTGGGGAGGTGTGCAGGGAAGGGTGTGCAGGGTCGTGTTCAGTAGGCACCAAACGGAAAAAAGCTGAATGAATACAACAGGTGTAGACCTTACTGTGAAATGCTAACTTACAAGCCCTTAACCAACAATGCAGAGTAAGGAAATAATTGCTAAATAAACAAAAGTAAAGAAATGTTGTGATGGATCAAAGTGCATGTACTTGTTTGTGAGTTTGTGTGGACACATGTTCAATGCTTAAACCCACAAATACTCAATTCCCATCAAGATTCCATAATGATAGATTATTTGTAGAGAGTGTCGGTACTGTGTTAGTATAATGATAGAGTGTCGGTACTGTGTTAGTATAATGATAGAGTGTCGGTACTGTGTTAGTATAATGATAGAGTGTCGGTACTGTGTTAGTATAATGATAGAGTGTCGGTACTGTGTTAGTATAATGATAGAGTGTCGGTACTGTGTTAGTATAATGATAGAGTGTCGGTACTGTGTTAGTATAATGATAGAGTGTCGGTACTGTGTTAGTATGAATGCTGTATATGTTGGTTCGGATGTCCGAATCAGTATATATTTTTTAAGGAATGGGGAACTCCCATTTTTCGCTGATACAGTATATAGAAAAATATATAAAAGTTTATTGGACAGGATTGTGAAATATAGTTAAAAATAAAAAAGAGAGAAAAACGCTAAATGAAATGAATCGGATTCGACGTCCAGTGTAGTAGCTGGCTTCAGTCGCGAGGTCAGTGCACAAATCAGCCTTTGCTACTTGACGGTGGCACGGTTGTGATTTAGTGCTATTGGATTTAATGTGCTCTATCAATAGTAGCCTGGATGGAGTCGAGGGTTTTGGAGATTTGCCCTGAAATCAGTGCTGCTAACTTGTGCTGCGAGGAACTACACGGGCTTCCGCGTGCACCAGCAACAGCTCCCTCATGTCATGCTGCTCAAGAGGAATGGGGCCCACCGTACCATTGTGTTATCTGACGAGCTGAGTGACAGAGTGTGAGTTAGATTTTCTCATCCTCCTCCTCCTTTGTCTGTACAAGTTTGAAGTGCATAATAGGACCATCTAGTCAAGACAGTTCTCTCGTCTATTTTGACAGACCAACACAAGGTTAAACTGAAATGGTGACCTCAAGACTTCAGTACAAATTTCTAGAGCTGTCAACTCAGTTCCTTCCCTCTCAGTGTTTCATCTTAGCTGACGATTTCTCCTTTTCTTCTCCTCTCCTTTTGAACGATTCTACCTGCACTGACACACTTCCATACTAACAGACCTTGGCCAACTTTCATCTTTCAAAATCACATTCACCATCGCAAATCAGTGTTTCACTTAGCATACACACATCGCACAAAAGAATGTGGAAATTGTATTTTTCTTGATGTTGTAACTCATTACACAGTAGTCTAAATAAATGACTGCAACGGCTAAAATGTTACGGAACTACACATACGTCTGCTAATTTGTAAGACTTTGGTCAGTTTAGCCTAGTTCTGTATAATTTAATAATTTGCTTTTGCACTGTATCTTCTGTGCCCATATACAGTGGAGGAAATGACACTGGTATTAGGGATGTCATGCTGCTTGCTTATTGTGTACTGCTTCTTCATTATTCGGCTCACACCTAGGATCGAACCCAGGGCCCAGCTCGCACATGTGAGGCGAATCATGAGGAAGCAGTACACACCAAGCAAGCAGTGTAACATCCTTTACACCAGTATGTCATTTCCTCCACTGTATCCACATGTCGTCCCCCACGAATGATGCAGCACCCCCCTTGGGCCAATCAGTGTAATTTTGTAAATGGTGATCTCTATATAGCAAGACGCAGGATTCACCTAAGTTTAGTCAAAATCAGGCCAGTGGTGTTTGTGATATCGTGTGGGTTAGCTAGAATCATATCCCTGAGCATGTGTGCCAAATTTGATCAAAGAGATCAAGAGAAATAAATATGTGCCTGTTTATAGCGTCAGCATGTGGTCGATATTAATGTTATATGTTGTCTTGACAAGGTTTGCAACATGTGCACCAAATTTAGTGAAAATACAAATATCCTTGACTGAGTTATGTGCCAGAACGTGCCCATGTGAATGTGTTTTGGTCAATAGCGACCACGTTGTTTTAGGTACTAGTCTGGAAATTATTGCTTTGAGAGACGTATGTCCATAGACGCCACATATCAAGTTTAGTGCAGATTGGTCATAAGGTGCCAGAGGTGTAACATTTTATTGGCACAATTCCACAAGAGGAACTGGTTGTGATTTTAAGACAGCGACCGATGGCATTTAAGTATGGAGGAGAGAGACGTGCTGGAGCTAGCCGGGCAATTTTTGTCCTATTCTTTTAATTTTTGTTCCTGAGCAGCAATGGGGACTGAATGAAAGGAGACAGCTGAAGAGAGAGACGGATAAAATACACAACATACGTTGTCATGCGAGGAATGGATCGATTCAGCCGGATGAAAGACCAGTTTACGCATAGAAAGAGGTACAGGATGTTTATTTGTTTAGCTAGCTGTTGTGTATCGGTCTTTGCAAATTGTTCAAAACTGATTTGGAATGAGGACAACTGTTACAGTTGCTTGCAATGAGTCCTGCAATGGTGTGCTTTAGGACCATGCAGACGCCTCCGAGCGGTCGGGTAGGCTGGTTGGAGTGTTTATCCGACAGTTGCGCCTCTGAGTAATCAACTATATTGTCTCCACAGATGCTATGGTGAGTTGATGTGTGTCCCATTAACAAATAAACTATGTTTAATAACATTTTTCTTTCTTTGTGATTTTCTCCCTCTTCTCACAGACACCCAACTCCACCAACACCCTTTGGGCAACAAAGTGCCTGGACCAACAACAGAACTACTAACAGGATAGACCAACCCTAGTCCCTTAGCTCAGTGGTTATCACCCACTTTTGGTTACTCTAACCCCTATCATATGATTTTACCCTGGGGAATTATTAAAGTACTAATATACTGCCTTATGTTAATTATACCATTAGACATACTGTATGTTCTTACAAGTTCAGTGTTTTGCCCCCTGTGAATAGCCTACTACACAATTGTACCTGCAGCCCACCATTCTACTCCCCCCAGGCAAGACCCCTGACACCTCTTACATGTACACAGCCTGAGAATGTGTTTGATGGGGTGGTCAGTACTATTTTTGTGGACAACATTAAGGCTTCTGTAGCCACACTTTTAGACGTGGTGATTGGAGAGTATATAAGAGAAAAATGCATCGGTTGTGAGATCAATCACCCCAGCCAGCGCCATGCCTATACAGGAGCTGGTGAAAAGACTTTGGTCCTGCAGGTTTATACCTTCGCTGGTCAGAGCCCTGGAGTCTATGGGTCTTGTGCCGTCTATTCCCAGAGTTTACGGGGTAACCGAGGCTTTCCTACATGAACTGAAGGAGACGATCTACATCCACGAGAAGCTCAAAGAAATCCGACACACCCTGGTGGACGACAACAAATACAGGGAAGCTGTGGTGGCTGATGTGATGACTTTCTGTCTCACTAAAGCCAGAGAGACCGAGTGACAATACTTTTGTTGGGTAACTATATGCATACGTTAGAAAGAATAAATACATTTTTTCTTTTGAGAGAACTTACAAATGTTATGCAACAAATTATTGAAAATAAAGTGAACAATGTATCGTTCTACCCCACACACAATGCCTGGGCTAATGCAGAGCGTGTGCAAAAAATGGAGCAAATCATGAATCATGTACGACATACGGGCGAGAGTCCGGGCGAGAGTGTGGTGATTCTGAAGAACTAGAAACAACATTGTCTAAGATTTTACTTTATTTGTTTGAAACACCATTTAATTGTAACATGTATCATATTTTTTGTTTATATACTTATATAGCGGATGTGTGTGTTTTAAAGATTCAGCGACACAAGCCTGTAAATCTAAACCAAATATACAGGGTGTTACATGCTGGGATCGTTGAGAAAACGGGGAGAAGTATCCTGCAACGAATCCTAAATAAGTCCTACTTGATGTTTGCAAAAAATAAAAATTCAAAATGAAATGTTGTCGTTATTTGAAAGTGGCTCATTAATGTTATTGTACCTCAGAGAGGCAAGAAGGATGGAGGAGCAGATGTTGAAAAACATTTATTTTACCCCCTCTAACCCCGGGTCTTATGGGGGTAAGGAGCGTTTACAGAGAGCTATAGCCGAAGAAACAGGTAGCCGGTTAAGCGATGCTCAAGTGACTGAGTGGTTAGCAGAGCAGGATGCTCATACTCTACATAAACCTGTACGAAAACAATTTCCAAGAAATATATTTTTTTCTACTCATCCCTTGTCCCAGTTTCAGGCAGATCTATGTGCAGGGGTGGTAGGGTAGCCTTGTGGTTAGAGCGTTGGACTAGAAACCGGAAGATTGCAAGTTTAAACCCCCGAGCTGACAAGGTACAAATATGTCGTTCTGCCCCTGAACAGGCAGTTAACCCATTGTTCCTAGGCTGTCATTGAAAATAAGAATTTGTTCTTAACTGACTTGCCTAGTTAAATAAAGGTAAAATAAAAAACATGCAGGCCCTTGCAGATAAAAATGATAGAAATCGCTACATGCTAACGGTTTTTTTTTTCTTTAAAATATAATTTGTAAGGGTCTTAAAATAAGAGTGGGGCAGAGGTGACCCGGGCCTTTGACTCTATTTTGAAGGAAGGAGGAGCCCCCAAGAAAGTGCAGACTGATGGCGGAAAATAATGTTTTATTTTCTAAAAGAACAAGCAACATGGCTCTTTTACACTGCATGTCCTCTGAAGCTATAAAGACAGAGCTCGATCTTTCCACGGCCCCCTTAACCCAACATTCAATAGAAAGGTCCAGTTATGTGAAGATAGCCCCACTCTCTGCCATTACAGACAACGGTCCTATAGAATTTTTCATACCAGGCCACGGTGACAACTATCTGGACCTCAACAACACCTTGGTGCATTTGTCTAAAAGTGACCAAAAGAGATGGTACTAATATTGGAAACGATGCCAAAGTGAGTCTCATTAATTACCCCTTGGCCACCATCTTCTCCCAAGTGGATGTGACTTTGGGTGAATGTCTAATCAGTCAAAACAGTGCCACATACCCTTATAGGGCCATCATGGAGTGTTTACTCAACTACTCCGAAGACACTCTCAAGACACAATTCAGCACAGGGCTGTTTAGCAAGGATACTGCAGGCGTCTCTATGGAATTGATAGACCCTTCCACCGGTGCAAACAAAGGACTGGAGGCACGTGCTCGCTACCGTGCCGAATCTCGAGCGTTTCATCTGCTAGGGCCTATACACTCTGACATTTTCTTTCAAGAACGTTTACCCTTAAATTCGGTTGATTTAAGACTAAAATTAACCAGGGCCAAGGATGAGTTTCGCCTGATGTCTGCCCAGGACGGTGACTTTAGTTTAAAAGTGTTGGGGGCAACGCTTTTTATTTAAAATGTCTCTGTATCTCTGGCAGTTCGTCTGGGTCACTCACAGGCTTCGATTAAAGGAAATGCCCTTTACCCTCTCCAATTAATTACCATGAAAACCTTTAGCATACCTGTGGGCAGTAGAATCTGCAGCCAAGAAAACCTTTTTCTAGGCCCTTTACCCCGATACATTGTTATAGGTTGGTTGATCACGCCTCTAATACGGGCAGCTTACATAAAAACCTATTTAATTTTCAACACTTCAATGCAGAGTATGTATCTCTCTGTCAGGACGGACATCAGGTCCCTGCTAAGGCTTTCCAACCCGCAATTTAATAACATATCTGTGCGAGAATTTTACAATCTATTCCTGGCTACCGGGAGGCATCTAAAGGATCTCTCTTTACCTATTGACAGAAATTATTTAGCAGAGGGTTACACATTGTATGCTTTCAATTTATCACCTGATGATGACACCTCAGGAAATCTGTCTGTGGTGTCCCAAGGTAACCTCAGGCTGGAAATGCGTTTCCGTACACCTTTAGCCTGTACCGTTAGCATGATTGTTTATGCATGCTCTGATTCAATCTTGGAAGTGAATGCCCGAAGACTATTATTGCCCGATTATTATTAAGGATCGTTGAGCAAAGACATGAATACCCAAGAGTTGGAAGGGCTCATGAGCTGATTGATTGGAAAACAATTTTGTGGAATGTTGGCTTGTGATGAATTACCTATTGAGAAATGGTCGGAGCGGCCGGCCATGTTTATTGTCAATACCCATCCTAAACACACACCGGGTGAACATTGGCTAGCTGTGACATTAGAAGACGAAGGAGGAAGAAAAATCTAAACTTTTTTTGATTCACGGCTTTCCCCCCCAGTTTTTCACATTTCCACAAATCCATTAAAGAGTTTTTGACCAAAAACGGATCAAAGATATACTACAGCATCAAACAAGTGGAAGATAACCTTTCCATTACATGCAGTCACCCCTGTGTATTCTACCTATGCTAAAGAGCCTATGTCTCTTTATAATGGTGATTTAAGAAGTAATGATAACGTTGTAGCTTATTTTGTTAGAAAATATCAAGTGTTCAAATATGTGTCCTTTAAGACCGTGTAATCAAGGCGTATGCTCAAGTCAAATGTTTCAAGAATGCCACAAATGTTAAATTGCTTAATTTTTCAAATAAAATGTATTGAATTTAATCATAGTCATTCAAAAGTCTAACCACCCTGAGAGATCGGGATTAGGAAAAGGTCAAGAGACATTCGAGGAATAAATGAGTTACCATCATCCCTTTCATAGGTGGGCGGGGTTGTTGGGACATCTTTAGGGGTGCTGTAGCTCATTGAAGGTTTTTGTTTTAAAGCTTGAATCTGTTGACGAAGCTTATATTTGTGTACACCCGAGAGGGGAATGTTGAGGATTGCCAGGGCCTTAAGAAAGTGACGCCACCCGGGAGGTCTTCTGTCATCAGCAACCATGTGGGCTGCTGTGGTACATTTAAGCAAGTCAATCATATGTGAACAGCGCCCTGAAGGATAAACTCTCCTTTGTCATTCCAAGTAAGATCGCAGGCACAGGCATTACAGGGGCTTGGCTCTCGCTAGGCACGTCATCTTTTAAAGGGTCCGGTAGGGAAAGTGTTAAATGTTTGGTATCTCTCTCACCTTGTTTTACCAAGGCCAAATACCTTTGCAAGAGGTCTGTGTATTTTTGTACCTTATCATAGGGGTTCAATCCTTTTCGGTTCAAAATATCATTCATGGCCATATCCTAATCATTTCCCGCTGTTTGTCTGATATTTTTAGGACCCTGCATTTGTTTTTAAAAAGTCTATCCAACTCTTGTTGAGGCACCAAGTACATTTTATTGGCCATCACACTCTGTGTTCAACCCCCACGTCTGGCAGCAATAAGGCTGGTGATGAAGGGCACGGCTATACTTAGTAAAGATAAAAGAAAACCCCCAGACTATTGTATGGTATGTCTTTTCTTTTGAAGACTGGCCCTTTTATTGGCAAAGAGTTTGATCGCGGTCTATTGTCAGGGTGAGTGGAATGTGTCCTTTGAGAAGATTCAAAGCAATCTCACATAGGGATAATATGAGATCTGAAGAACAGTGACCCAAGATGGCCTCCCGTTCTTTAGCTGTAGCCCCAACTAGGCTTCTCAAGAGGGGCGGGTTTCTTTTTAAACGCAGAGACATAGCGGTTACTTTTTAGGAATGTGTGCAGCCGGCCACTCCCATGGGAACAGACCGGTTCGTAGCCTCAGGTGTTCTGGAGTATTTGCTTTTAAATCCATGATAAAATAAGAAAATGGTGCTTTGGTAGCGTCCTCGTAGCTCTCCATAAAGTAGGATTTCCTTCCCGGGTACATCTGCTGAGTTAATTTGTAGTTTGTCTCTAGGGTTTTTGAACAAAATCAGGTAATTGGCGTTCAAACTAATGGTATGGCTATTTTTACCTTGGTGAAACACATTTTGCACCAAGTAAAGCACGGACAGGTTTCTATAATGAGTATTTTGGGTAAAAGCTCATGCAATTTTGGGATGTTCGCTACCTGAAAATAGCATATCATCCAAAACCAGCAGGGAGAAGTTCATCATCAGACAGAGATTCAGGTATTCCTTCAACAAAATTGATTTTTATTTTCTTCAACAAATCATCATACAAAGGTTGATAACACAAATAACACCACACAATATTGTCAGGCTTTTGAGAAAACACATGTTCAAAATTCTGTAAAATACTTTTTACAAAACAGGATTTACCACTATCGGAGGGGCCTGCGATTAAGGCCCCAAATGGTAGTTGCAACCGGGGGTCAAAACCTTCTACAGCAGTCATTATATCTTAAGCGTTAAGACACACTGGGGCTTGTAGCATAAGTCAGTAGCCAAAGGGCAATGTGGTCCCATCAGGCAAAAGCAGTCTCTTGTCATAGACTACCCTGAATCTTTTAGTAAGTGGGGCATTCCTCAGATGGAAACCCTTTTTATCCCTAACCATTTTTTTGTAGGAGCTCAAAATCTCCAAGTCACTATTCCGGTCGTTTATGAACCCCTCGACCAAGCGTGTGATTGATTCCAAGTTTACACGCGGGGCATTTTCATAGTTTTGAGTCACGCCTTTGGCTTTCAACACCACATGTTTTGTCTTTAGTCCTAAAAGCATAGCTTTTGGGACCACAGGAGGACCATTCTGTGATATGGCCACCATCTTCGAGTTCACTCATTAAACCACCCAGATAGTTGCTAAGTGGGGGGTTTCCAATCATCAGGTTTGCTTACATAGTCCACAGAGTCTGTGTTGTGGTAAAGAACCCTCCTCTGCAGCTGCGCCATGAGGTTGTATAGTTCAAGTTGACTATAGGCCGTGGTAAATGCTGCAAAACACACATTTACATTACCCAGGGGTAGAACCCACTTCTTGTTACGTCTCGATTGCACCAGGGCAATGTCCTGACTCAAGAAAGAAAAATGTGAAATTTTGTATTGGTCCGAAAAAACAAATTCCAGAAATTCTTAGGGGTCTTTAATGATCGACGTTATTAGCATTGTCATGTTTTGTCATTGATTATCATGTCTTGTCCCTGTGCTTCCCCTTCTATTCGTTTCCCTCTGCTGGTCTTATTAGGTTCTTTCCCTCTTTCTGTCCCTCTCTCTCCCCCCTCCCTCTCTCACTCTCTCGCTCTCTCTTCTCTCTATCGTTCCGTTCCTGCTCCCAGCTGTTCCTATTCCCCTAATCAATCATTTAGTCTTCCCACACCTGTTCCCGATCCTTTTCCCTGATTAGAGTCCCTATTTCTCTCCTTGTTTTCCGTTCCTGCCCTGTCGGATCCTTGTTTATAATTCACCGTGCTGTGTCTATGTATTGCCCTGTCGTGTCGTGTTTCCCTCAGATGCTGCGTGGTGAGCAGGTGTCTGAGTCTGCTAGGTTCAAGTGCCTTCCCGAGGCAACCTGCAGTTCTTGATCAAGTCTCCAGTCTGTTCTCGTCTTTACGAGTAGTATTATGCCTTTTGTTTTGTAAAGTATCTTTACTGGATTAAAAACTCTGTTTTCGCCAAGTCGCTTTTGGGTCCTCATTCACCTGCATAACAGAAGGATCCGACCAAGGAATGGACCCAGCGACTACAGATGCTCGTAACACTGCCGTCGAGATCCAAGGAGCCATGCTCGGCAGACACGAGCAGGAATTGTCTGCTGCTCGCCATGCCGTGGAGAACCTGGCCGCTCAGGTTTCCGACCTCTCTGGACAGTTCCAGAGTCTTCGTCTCGTGCCACCTGTTACTTCCTGGCCTGCCGAGCCTCCGGAACCTAGGGTTAATAACCCACCTTGCTACTCCGGGCAGCCCACGGAGTGCCGCTCCTTTCTCACCCAGTGTGATATTGTGTTCTCTCTCCAACCCAACACATACTCTAGCGAGAGAGCTCGGGTTGCTTACGTCATTTCACTCCTTACTGGCCGGGCTCGAGAGTGGGGCACAGCTATCTGGGAGGCAAGGGCTGATTGTTCTAACAATTACCAGAACTTTAAAGAGGAGATGATTCGGGTTTTTGACCGTTCAGTTTTTGGTGGGGAGGCTTCTAGGGCCCTGGCTTCCCTATGCCAAGGTGATCGATCCATAACGGATTACTCTATAGAGTTTCGCACTCTTGCTGCCTCTAGTGACTGGAACGAGCCGGCGCTGCTCGCTCGTTTTCTGGAGGGACTCCACGCAGTGGTCAAAGATGAGATTCTCTCTCGGGAGGTTCCTTCCAGTGTGGACTCTTTGATTGCTCTCGCCATCCGCATAGAACGACGGGTAGATCTTCGTCACCAAGCTCGTGGAAGAGAGCTCGCGTCATCGGTGTTTCCCTGCTCCGCATCGCAACCATCTCCTCCTCTGGCTCAGAGACTGAGCCCATGCAGCTGGGAGGTATTCGCATCTCGACCAAGGAGAGGGAACGGAGGATCACCAACCGCCTGTGCCTCTATTGCGGATTTGATGGACATTTTGTCAATTCATGTCCAGTAAAGGCCAGAGCTCATCAGTAAGCGGAGGGCTACTGGTGAGCGCTACTACTCAGGTCTCTTCATCTAGATCCTGTACTACTATGTCGGTCCATCTACGCTGGACCGGTTCGGGTGCTACATGCAGTGCCTTGATTGACTCTGGGGCTGAGGGTTGTTTCATGGACGAAGCATGGGCTCGGAAACATGACATTCCTTTCAGACAGTTAGACAAGCCTACGCCCATTTTTGCCTTAGATGGTAGTCATCTTCCCAGTATCAGATTTGAGACACTACCTTTAACTCTCACAGTATCTGGTAACCACAGTGAGACTATTTCTTTTTGATTTTTCGTTCACCTTTTACACCTGTTGTTTTGGGTCATCCCTGGCTAGTATGTCATAATCCTTCTATTAATTGGTCTAGTAATTCTATCCTATCCTGGAACGTTTCTTGTCATGTGAAGTGTTTAATGTCTGCCATCCCTCCCATTTCTTCTGTCCCCACTTCTCAGGGGGAACCTGGCGATTTGACAGGAGTGCCGGAGGAATATCATGATCTGCGCACGGTCTTCAGTCGGTCCCGAGCCAACTCCCTTCCTCCTCACCGGTCGTATGATTGTAGTATTGATCTCCTTCCGGGGACCACTCCTCCTCGGGGTAGACTATACTCTCTGTCGGCTCCCGAACGTAAGGCTCTCGAGGATTATTTATCTGTGTCTCTTGACGCCGGTACCATAGTGCCTTCTTCCTCTCCGGCCGGGGCGGGGTTCTTTTTTGTTAAGAAGAAGGACGGTACTCTGCGCCCCTGCGTGGATTATCGAGGGCTGAATGACATAACGGTTAAGAATCGTTATCCGCTTCCCTTATGTCATCAGCCTTCGAGATTCTGCAGGGAGCCAGGTGCTTTACTAAGTTGGACCTTCGTAACGCTTACCATCTCGTGCGCATCAGAGAGGGGGACGAGTGGAAAACGGCGTTTAACACTCCGTTAGGGCATTTTGAGTACCGGGTTCTGCCGTTTGGTCTCGCCAATGCGCCAGCTGTTTTTCAGGCATTAGTTAATGATGTTCTGAGAGACATGCTGAACATCTTTGTTTTTGTCTATCTTGACGATATCCTGATTTTTTCACCGTCACTCGAGATTCATGTTCAGCACGTTCGACGTGTTCTACAGCGCCTTTTAGAGAATTGTCTCTACGTAAAGGCTGAGAAGTGCTCTTTTCATGTCTCCTCCGTTACTTTTCTCGGTTCCGTTATTTCCGCTGAAGGCATTCAGATGGATTCCGCTAAGGTCCAAGCTGTCAGTGATTGGCCCGTTCCAAGGTCACGTGTCGAGTTGCAGCGCTTTTTAGGTTTCGCTAATTTCTATCGGCGTTTCATTCGTAATTTCGGTCAAGTTGCTGCCCTCTCACAGCTCTTACTTCTGTCAAGACGTGTTTTAAGTGGTCCGGTTCCGCCCAGGGAGCTTTTGATCTTCTAAAAGAACGTTTTACGTCCGCTCCTATCCTCGTTACTCCTGACGTCACTAGACAATTCATTGTCGAGGTTGACGCTTCAGAGGTAGGCGTGGGAGCCATTCTATCCCAGCGCTTCCAGTCTGACGATAAGGTTCATCCTTGCGCTTATTTTTCTCATCGCCTGTCGCCATCTGAGCGCAACTATGATGTGGGTAACCGTGAACTGCTCGCCATCCGCTTAGCCCTAGGCGAATGGCGACAGTGGTTGGAGGGGGCGACCGTTCCTTTTGTCGTTTGGACAGACCATAAGAACCTTGAGTACATCCGTTCTGCCAAACGACTTAATGCCCGTCAAGCTCGTTGGGCGTTGTTTTTCGCTCGTTTCGAGTTTGTGATTTCTTACCGTCCGGGTAGCAAAAACACCAAGCCTGATGCCTTATCCCGTCTGTTTAGTTCTTCTGTGGCTTCTACTGATCCCGAGGGGATTCTTCCTTATGGGCGTGTTGTCGGGTTAACAGTCTGGGGAATTGAAAGACAGGTTAAGCAAGCACTCACGCACACTGCGTCGCCGCGCGCTTGTCCTAGTAACCTCCTTTTCGTTCCTGTTTCCACTCGTCTGGCTGTTCTTCAGTGGGCTCACTCTGCCAAGTTAGCTGGTCATCCCGGTGTTCGAGGCACTCTTGCGTCTATTCGCCAGCGCTTTTGGTGGCCGACTCAGGAGCGTGACACGCGCCGTTTCGTGGCTGCTTGTTCGGACTGCGCGCAGACTAAGTCGGGTAACTCTCCTCCTGCCGGTCGTCTCAGACCGCTCCCCATTCCTTCTCGACCATGGTCTCACATCGCCCTAGACTTCATTACCGGTCTGCCTTTGTCTGCGGGGAAGACTGTGATTCTTACGGTTGTCGATAGGTTCTCTAAGGCGGCACATTTCATTCCCCTCGCTAAACTTCCTTCCGCTAAGGAGACGGCACAAATCATCATCGAGAATGTGTTCAGAATTCATGGCCTCCCGTTAGACGCCGTTTCAGACAGAGGCCCGCAATTCACGTCACAGTTTTGGAGGGAGTTCTGTCGTTTGATTGGTGCGTCCGTCAGTCTCTCTTCCGGGTTTCATCCCCAGTCTAATGGTCAAGCAGAGAGGGCCAATCAGACGATTGGTCGCATACTACGCAGCCTTTCTTTCAGAAACCCTGCGTCTTGGGCAGAACAGCTCCCTGGGCAGAATACGCTCACAACTCGCTTCCTTCGTCTGCTACCGGGTTATCTCCGTTTCAGAGTAGTCTGGGTTACCAGCCTCCTCTGTTCTCATCCCAGCTTGCCGAGTCCAGCGTTCCCTCCGCTCAAGCGTTTGTCCAACGTTGTGAGCGCACCTGGAGGAGGGTGAGGTCTGCACTTTGCCGTTACAGGGCACAGACTGTGAGAGCCGCCAATAAACGCAGGATTAAGAGTCCAAGGTATTGTTGCGGCCAGAGAGTGTGGCTTTCCACTCGCAACCTTCCTCTTACGACAGCTTCTCGTAAGTTGACTCTGCGGTTCATTGGTCCGTTCCGTGTCTCCCAGGTCGTCAATCCTGTCGCTGTGCGACTGCTTCTTCCGCGACATCTTCGTCGCGTCCATCCTGTCTTCCATGTCTCCTGTGTCAAGCCCTTTCTTCGCACCCCCGTTCGTCTTCCCTCCCGTCCTTGTCGAGAGCGCACCTATTTACAAGGTACGTAAGATCATGGACATGCGTTCTCGGGGACGGGGTCACCAATACTTAGTGGATTGGGAGGGTTACGGTCCTGAGGAGAGGAGTTGGGTTCCGTCTCGGGACGTGCTGGACCGTTCGCTTATTGATGATTTCCTCCGTTGCCGCCAGGGTTCCTCCTCGAGTGCGCCAGGAGGCGCTCGGTGAGTGGGGGGTACTGTCATGTTTTGTCATTGATTATCATGTCTTGTCCCTGTGCTTCCCCTTCTATTCGTTTCCCTCTGCTGGTCTTATTAGGTTCTTTCCCTCTTTCTATCCCTCTCTCTCCCCCTCCCTCTCTCACTCTCTCGCTCTCTCTTCTCTCTATCGTTCCGTTCCTGCTCCCAGCTGTTCCTATTCCCCTAATCAATCATTTAGTCTTCCCACACCTGTTCCCGATCCTTTTCCCTGATTAGAGTCCCTATTTCTCTCCTTGTTTTCCGTTCCTGCCCTGTCGGATCCTTGTTTATAATTCACCGTGCTGTGTCTATGTATTGCCCTGTCGTGTCGTGTTTCCCTCAGATGCTGCGTGGTGAGCAGGTGTCTGAGTCTGCTAGGTTCAAGTGCCTTCCCGAGGCAACCTGCAGTTCTTGATCAAGTCTCCAGTCTGTTCTCGTCTTTACGAGTAGTATTATGCCTTTGTTTTGTAAAGTATCTTTACTGGATTAAAAACTCTGTTTTCGCCAAGTCGCTTTTGGGTCCTCATTCACCTGCATAACAAGCATATTGCATCTCTGCGAAAGCTTGCCCCAAAGCGAGTTTAAGTACAATTTCAACACATTTCTTTTGGTTTTGTTGACCTCTAATCTGTCAGGGTCAAGAAGTATGCCTTCTCTGTCGTGATAGTCTTGTCTATACTTGTCTTTGCTCTCTTGACCTATGACCGATGCAGGATAGCTTGAAGCCATTTGCTTGCATCTCAAGAAGGCCTTGATGTACTCTTTAAAAAGAGTGTCTGATTTCCTGGAAAAGTTCAACACTTAAAATATTTTGGCCACTCGATACCCCATCTCTAGAGCGTTAGAGATTTCAACTGTGACCCATATACCTGTCAGGACTCTTTCTTGATCTGAGTAATCACAAGGGTTTTCCTGGTTGTTGTTTTCACTGCCGGTGCGACAAAGGGGAAAGAAAAGTTTTCCTTGAGGTCCCTTGTAAGACAACACTGGTATAAACAAACCCCTAGGTTTTGGGGTAAGTCAAAGTCGTGGTGAATAATTTCAGGATGCCCCATAGTATAGCATGAGGAACTCATTACATGAGGATAAAGGGATGTAAAATCTACATATCCTATGCCTCGTCGGGTTGTGCTACATACCTCAATGTCAAAGCATTGGTACGGCCTCCATACAAGGCCTGTCGTGGTTCCAAGTGTTCTGGTGTGGCAAAGCTGGAAAGGAAAGCTCGAACATGAGGATCAAACTTTGTGAGTGCAGTCCACTCCCACATCTCATTCACTTTTAACCCGTAAGTAGCCTGTAAAGATTACAATTTGTCTTGAAACTCTTGGTACATTTCCCCAAAAGTATTTTGGGTTAGGACACACATGGCCTGGGGCACAAAGCAAGATTTACATCCATGGAAGAAACAACCGTTGTACTCAAACATCCATCTACATGATAAGGCCCAAATGTCTTCTCTTCCCTATTCAAAGCATGTTGAATAAAAATGTCTTTATCCTGGGACAAGTACTCCAACCATTGAATGGACCCACTAGAGTATGACTTGAATTGGCATCGGTAGTTGTCAGGCGAGGGGATAGCTATAGATGCTGTAGGTAGAAAGTGTGTTTGATAGGTTTTCATGCATGCCGATGCAATAGTTGTACTCCAGGGGTCAATGCCTGCATCTTTGATTACCTCTTCTATGAATCTGAGGCATCCATCACGAAGTATAACCACATTATTGTCCCAGTATGATTCCATCTCTTTAGGTGCTATGTCTTACTGTTTCGTACCAAGTCATAAATCTCTCTCGCTCTTTGGGAGACATTTGATCACACCCGTACATTTCGGGGCTGGGATAAGATCCGATATAATGTAGATTCTCCTCAGATGTGAAGAAGTGGGGAAACCAACCTTTCACAGAGTTGTCAAAACCCAAGGCCTCTGGCATTTGAACCAATCTTATGGGTAAGACACTTAAACTGTCAATGTACAGTATCTCTGGTTGAAGGCGTGGTCTACAAAACACACGATTTTACTACCTTGAGCTATGACACTGGGTGCAACTTCTTGCTGTATCAAGGGGTTCAGAAGAAGGTAGGAGTCATAGGCTTTATAATTGTGCGCTATAAACGTGAAGTTTCTGTACTGGGGTTTTCTAAAGTGTTTTAGAAAGAGGAGTGCACAATTGGGCCCCTCTGCCGACCACGTATCACCCTTGAAAGTCATGGTAGATACAAAAATAGGCAAATGAACCCCTGATTGCTGATTTGTCTCAAAATCATAGAACACGTATTTGTCTGAATGTTCATCTTCAGCCGAGGGCTGAATATAACACTCATGTGGCACTTCTTGAACCACTTCAACGTCTCTGCTTTTCAAAGGCCCACACATCATTAATTATCCAAATGGCTGAGCCAACAGACATATTTGAGACAGCTATAATGTTTTGCATTTAACATTTACATTTAAGTCATTTAGCAGACTCTCTTATCCAGAGCGACTTACAAATTGGTGCATTCACCTTATGACATCCAGTGGAACAGCCACTTTACAATAGTGCATCTAAATATTTTAAGGGGGGAGGGGGTGAGAAGGATTACTTTATCCTATCCTAGGTATTCCTTAAAGAGGTGGGGTTTCAGGTGTCTCCGGAAGGTGGTGATTGACTCCGCTGTCCTGGCGTCGTGAGGGAGTTTGTTCCACCATTGGGGAGCCAGAGCAGCGAACAGTTTTGACTGGGCTGAGCGGGAACTGTACGCAGCCCGTCTAGTGTTCAACCTTCCCAAGTTCTCTCACGTCACCCCGCTCCTCCGCTCTCTCCACTGGCTTCCAGTTGAAGCTCGCATCCGCTACAAGACCATGGTGCTTGCCTACGGAGCTGTGAGGGGAACGGCACCTCAGTACCTCCAGGCTCTGATCAGGCCCTACACCCAAACAAGGGCACTGCGTTCATCCACCTCTGGCCTGCTCACCTCCCTACCACTGAGGAAGTACAGCTCCCGCTCAGCCCAGTCAAAACTGTTCGCTGCTCTGGCCCCCCAATGGTGGAACAAACTCCCTCACGACGCCAGGACAGCGGAGTCAATCACCACCTTCCGGAGATACCTGAAACCCCACCTCTTTAAGGAATACCTAGGATAGGATAAGTATCCCCCCCCCCTTTAAGATTTAGATGCACTATTGTAAAGTGACTGTTCCACTGGATGTCATAAGGTGAATGCACCAATTTGTAAGTCGCTCTGGATAAGAGCGTCTGCTAAATGACTTAAATGTAAATGTTAAATGAGAGTCCCTAGCAATTGCTTAGCAACAAGTAAACAATTCTGCTAGCAATTCAGCTAGCTAAGATAACTGTACAATTTTATGAAAAATAGTAAATTTTTCAAAAGCCTGTCTTTTTTGGTTTGTTCCTTGTTTTTTCTTCTATTGAGTCTTGCAGTTTTCTCTTGATTTTTTCGATGTACTTCACTCTAAAAAAACATTTAAATCTCAATATATACAGGAGCTCATTTTTCAGCAGCTGCTCAATTTAGAACTCCGGAACACACAAATTTATTTTGCATGATAAAGGGGTTTGGGTCTGCTGTCTGTGAAACTTTTCACTGTATAATCCTCAGGATGGAATATGTAAGCCATATATCCATCACTCGTATCCAAAACCCCTTTAAAACATTCAGGGGCCTCACACAAATCATCCTCGATGCTTTTATAATTTGGTTCATGACAAGAGACGCATAGCACCCCAAGAATTGGCCTAGGAGACATACATTTCTGTTTAATGTTCTGGGTTTTATTTTTTGAAAATGTTGTTTATTCTTCTGGGGCCGCATGTGTTGTTCTGGGCTTAATTTGTAATGTGTCTGCTGCATGTATGCGCCATCAGGACATAGGGTCATAAATCAGACATTTGACGTGCGCCGTCTACTTTATTCTCTCTCAAGTGCTAAGGACAGACAAATCTAAGTTTGAGGTGTTTGGATCACAAAAAATAACATTTGTGAGACGCAGAAAAAAAATGAAAAGATGCTGGAGGAGTGCTTGACGCCATCTGTCTGGGGTGCTTTGGTGGTGGTAAAGTGGGAGATTTGTACAGGGTAAAAGGGATCTTGAGAAGGAAGGTTATCACTCCATTTTGCAAAGCCATGCCATACCCTGTGGACGGTGCTTAAATTGGAGCCAATTTCCTCCTACAACAGGACAACAACCCAAAGCACATCTCCAAACTATGCAAAAACTATTTAGGGAAGAAGCAGTCAGCTGGTATTCTGTCTATGATGGAGTGGCCAACACAGTCACCGGATCTCAAACCCATTGAGTTCGTAAGAAGTGCCTATCAAGCCAATCCAACTTGTGGGAAGTGTTTCAGCAAGCATGGGGCGAAATCTCTTCAGATTACATTTAAAAAATTACAACTAGAATGCCAAAAGTCTGCAAGGCTGTAATTGCTGCGAATGGAGGATTCTTTGACAAAAGCAAAATTTGAAAGACACAATTATTATTTATAACCTTGTCAACGTATTGACTGTATTTCCTATTAATTTTGCAACTCATTTCATGTAAACTTTTGGACTGTGGTGTATCTGTTAATGTAAAGTGCCCTAATGAACACAACCCAGGCGTGCAAATACGTGAAACGGCTTGTGGTCGTCAAAGATAGAGGTTTTGGAAACACTGTCAGCATTCAAATGTGTCTTGTGACTGCAATAAGACTGTCTCACCTCATTATCGCATACCTCTCTCGCACTGCGTAAAAATACAAGTCGTTATTTCGCTTACTGTAGCATTAACGTGGAGCAGCGTATCCTTTTCTATTCCTTTCTCAATCCTCTCTGTTAATCCTGGACTCTGCATATCAGTGCAGCAGCTGGTTGGACGCTGGCCTTGGTAGCTTGGGCCACATTTTGTCGAGGCATGTGGTGGTAAAACGTCCTAAATGCTTTCTGGCACCCCTGGGATCCCTTAGGTTTAGATTTGGAAGAGCTGATAAGTCGTGTGCGCCAACCCCAAACAATATTTGATTTGATTCTCTGCTGGTTGTGTGAGCCAGACCCAAGCAGCAGCAACAGCCCATCTCTCTGTAAGGATGCATCCCAAATGGTAACCCATTCCCTACATAACACACTACTTTTGACCAGAGCCATATGGGTGGTAAGCAGTGGAATAGGGTTGCATTTCGGATGTAGCCTTAATCATTAGGGGGACTGTCAGGACAGAAAGATTAAAGGTTTACACTGGGTTCCCATCATCTGCATCAGTTACACTTCATGATGGGTATTTTATTCAGTGGCTCTGGGTTTGGCTCAGGGTTTGGGGCCTGACAGTGGAGAAATGGCACATTGTTAACTTTGCCACACAAGCCCGGGCAAGCAGCAGGCAAGGTTTACTACAAGATAAAAATCCATAGTGTCAATTCTCTCAGGGAAGAAGTTGGGTGTAAAAAAAAACAAAAAACAGTTACTGTCCATGTGAGGTCATGTGCTTGACAAGAAGATATTACAGAATTGGCCCCTGTTCCTGCGTTGCAAATGGAAACTGAATAGTAATTTTCACTTAATTCATTGTCTGGGCCTGCTTCAACAGAGAGCACTTAGAATTGGCTAAATTATAGCAGGTCAGAATAGTCTTCTTTGCAAACATATGATTTTTGCAAAACCCTGCTTATTCCAGACACCGACAAAATGATATTCAGTGAGGATCCCAGGCTACTGTACCTCCCAGCCCCACATACTCTCACAGTCAGATCTCAGTGATCTGCTTTTGCCAATCCCTTATCCTTCAGTCGTGGACAAAAGGAGGTTGTTATGCACAGTCCATCTCATGGTAAGGACGTAGAAAAGGTCAGACGAGGTGCCGGGTGAAATGGGCTGAGAACCATCCGTCTCTTGTCTCCCAGCCCGAGGTGTCAGCCTCTGCCACGAACACATTGGCTCTCTCTGGAGAGACCATTAGTAAGTTGTCACCTCTCGGGGCCATATATCCACACTCAAATCTAATGCTCACTGAAGCACAAGACGGTTTTGTGTCTGTGTCCTAGTAGACATTTTTTTGGGTTCCATGAGCATGTTTTGCATTTTTTAAAATTGTTTATTTAACTAGGTAAGTCCCATTTGAGATAGGAATCTGTTTTTTTCCAGTGAGCCCTGGCAAAGAGGAAGCTGCAATGTACGATTGAATGTATGCCTTGGGTTTGTGGGCTCATTCACCCTGTTTGCCTAAAGCCGTCCATGCTACGAAACAAGTATTGATAGTAGAGGGAAAATTTGGTTTGTTCCGTACGAAATGAATGCAGGTCTGGCTGGACTGTAGGCTATTGAGCTTAAGTAAGCTGCTGATAAACACTTTCAGACAACTGTGCACAGGGCATGAATGGTAAAGTGGTAACAGTCTATCAGAAGGAATATTTTTATTTTGTATGTCTGAGTGTTTGTATTTTGAAGCTGTTATCAAGTACCCGCCTGCCTGTTCATGGATGAAATGTGTGAAGAATGCGTTATGTATCCATTTGAACATTTAACTAAAAATGATAGATAATGATGAATGACTGTCCAAGATCTCTGTTGTCTGTCAACGAATGATGAGCCCCATACACAAACATTGGCTCAATATGGTTTCAACAGAGGTGAAATGTGTGTGTCTGGGCCCATATTCAAAGTTTTTGGTGGTTTTCTACCAAGAATTATATTAATTTATTTTGTCTCCACCATGTTTTTCAGTCACATGCACTTGGTATCCATTGTCTTTTTGTACTCCTTATCTTGTTTGAGTCAATCCTTGTAAGCACACTCCTTCGAGGCAGAGACCACAGACAGATGAGAACAGCCCCTTTTCACCTCCGACCATCCAAATTGGCCCTCATTTTCTAACCATTAACTCACATCACATCTGTCCTTTCTCTCCTCCCGCGGCAGGTAGCCTAGCGGTTAGAGCAGCGTTTCCCAAACTCGGTCCTCCGGGACCCCAAGGGGTGCACGTTTTAGTTTTTTGTCCCAGCACTACACGGCTGACTCAAATAATCAACTAATCACCAAGCTTTGATTATTTGAATGGGCTGTGTAGGACTAGGGCAAAAACCTAAACATACACACCTTGGGGTCCCCAGAACCGAGTTTGGGACACACTGGGTTAGAGTGTTGGGCTAGTAGTCAGAGCCCGAAAATTACAATCCCCAAGCCAACGAGGGAAAAAGATCTTTCGATCTGCCCTTGAGCAAGGCACTTAACCCTAATTGCTCCAGGATTTCCGTGAATAATGGCTTATCCCTGGCCGTGATTCCCCGCTCAGAGGATGTTTCAGGGGGAGTGGGAGATGCAAAAAAAAAAAATAATAATTCCATTTCACATCACACACTTGTACAGGTTGCACACTTGTGCATGTGTGAAACAGGAAAAATATAAACACTCCCTATTTTACTATGTGACATTCCTCCTTTTACCCAAAACATCTCTTCATTACTCTATTCTCACATGTTTTTGGAAAGGAAGTGAAAAACAAAAAAAAGAGTCAGAGAAATGTAAGAGAGTAAGACACCATCACAATTCTGATCTTAATGCTCCTCAGATTCGGTCTCAATAAACCTAAAGATTAAAATCTGTCCCCTCGTACACACAAGCCCTGATTCAGATTGAGGAAATTATGCCTTTCCTACACACGCCTTTTCGTTGGTATTCAGACTTACCTTATCAAGGTGCGTAACGGGCATTGCAGGCCTGGTTCACTTGCGCATGCGGAATAAATGTAATTCTACTGCTGAAAACCCACTTGCGGCCAACAGATTTTCTCATGGGATTTTCATTCAATAGGATTTTCAGTATATTTATCTTATCTTAAACCCTCCATTTAAATACAGTGTATCTTTTTTAATTAAAATTTAGTCAACAGACTAGAATACATAGAGAGAATAGGTTCAGAAAAAAGGGATCAATGAATGAAAGCCATATAAATATATGCATATTCATCTTCGTTTCAACAACAACTGGTAGAAGACTGATCTTGTAGATTATTTAGACACATTTTAGGGTTAGGAAAGTATGTATGAATAATTTAAAAAAATATGTTTCAAGAGACTTCACGCACAAAATATATTGATGAATAAAAAATACTGTGGTGTGATTGAATTCTGAAAATAGCCACATTGTTCTTTAACCTGTGGTAGTGTTGGACGATTAGCGTACAGTAGAAGTCGGAAGTTTACAGACACTTAGGTTGGAGTTATTAAAACTCGTTTTTCAACCACTCCACAAATTTCTTGCTAACAAACTATAGTTTTGTCAAGTCGGTAAGGACATCTACTTTGTGCATGACACAAGTAATTTTTCAAACAATTGTTTACAGACAGATTATTTCACTTATAAATCACTGTATCAGAATTCCAGTGGGACTGAATCTTACAACAAAGTCAAGTTGACTGTGCCTTTTAAACAGTTTGGAACATTCCAGAAAATGATATCATGGGTTTAGAAGCTTCTGATAGATTAATTGACATCATTTAAGTAAATTGAAGGTGTACCTGTGGATGTATATCAGGCCTAGCTTCAAACTCAGTGCTTCTTTGCTTGACATAATGGGAAAATCTAAAAAATATTGTAGACCTCCACAAGTCTGGTTCATCCTTGGGAGCATTTTCCAAATGAAGGTACCACATTCATCTGTACAAACAACAGTATGCAAGTATAAACACCATGGGACCACGCAGCCATCATACTGCTCAGGAAGGAGACGCGTTCTGTCCCTGAGAGACGAACATACTTTGGTGCGAAAAATGCAAATCAATCAAAGAACAACAGCACATTGTGAAGATGCTGGTGGAAACAGGTACAAAAGTATCTATATCCACAGTAAAACGAGTCACATATTGACAGATCTAGAAAGGCCGCTCAGCAAGGATGAAGCCACTGCTCCAAAACTGCCATAATGTCACGCCTTGGTCTTAGTATTTTGTGTTTTCTTTATTTGTTTGGTCAGGCCAGGGTGTGACATGGGTTATTGTGGTGTGTTTTTGTCTTAGGGGTTTGTGGGGTGTCTACGTAGTCTATGGCTGCCTGAGGCGGTTCTCAATCAGAGTCAGGTGATTATCGTTGTCTCTGATTGGGAACCATATTTAGGCAGCCATATTCTGTGAGTGTTTCGTGGGTGATTGTTCCTGTCTCTGTGTTTGTTGTCACAAGATAGGCTGTATAGGTTTTCACATTCCGTTTGTTGTTTTTGTATATTTAGTTATTTCATGTATCGTTCTAATTTTCATTAAAGAACATGAGTAACCACCACGCTGCATTTTGGTCCGACCCTCCTTCACCACACGAACGCCGTTACACATACAACAGCCAGACTACGGTTTGCAACTGGACATGGGGACAAATATCGTACTTTTTAGAGAAATGTCCTCTGGTCTGATGAAACAAAATATAATTGTTTAGCCATAATGACCATCATTATGTTTGGAGGAAAAAGGGGGATGCTTGCAAGCCGAAGAACACTATCCCATCCGTGAAGCACTGGGGTGGCAGTATCATGTTGTAGGGGTGCTTTGCTGCAGGAGGGACTGTTGCACTTCACAAAATAAATGGCAACATGAGGAAGGAAAATTACGTGCTTATATTGAAGCAACATCTCAAGACATCAGTCATGAATTTAAAGCTTGGTCACAAATGGGTCTTCCAAATGGACAATGACCCCAAGCATACTTCCGAAGTTGTGGCAAAATGGCTTAAGGACAACACAGTCAAGGTATTGGAATGGTCATCACAAAGCCCCGACCTCAAGCCTATAGAAAATGTGTGGGCAGAACTGAAAAACATGTGTGAGCAAGGAGGCCTACAAGCATGACTCAGTTACACCAGCTCTGTCAGGAGGAATGAGCCAAAATTCACCCAACCTAATGTGGGAACCTTGTGGAAGGCTACCCAAATCGTTTGACCCAAGTTAAACAATTTAAAGGCAATGCTACCAATTACGAATTGAGTGTATGTAAACTTCTGACCCACTGGGAATGTGATGAAATAAATAAAAGCTGAAATAAATCATTCTCTTTACTGTTATTCTGACATTTCACATTCTTTAATAAAATGGCGATCTAAACAACCTAAGACAGGGAATGTTTACTAGGATTAAATGTCATGAATTGTGAAAAACTGAGTTGAAATGTATTTGGTTAAGGTGTATATAAACTTTTGACTTCAACTGTACGTAGAACTATAATAGGGGGAATGTTGTACAATCCACTGCCTGCACTAATCATTGAACTGTGTGATGACACAGCCAAGCATTTCACCATGCGTCAGGTTTAAACTGTATTGACTTGTTCTGTGCTCGCTCCATAACAATTGAATTTGTATTTTTTTAAATGAATGTCAACTGTTACTAATGATCTGTGATGGCATTTATGGAGAAAAGCAAATTAAGGTAAATTAATCAACTGAAGCAAACTAACAGTAAATTGGCAGTTCAATATGTGTTGTAATTAGGCCTATTGGCGGTCGATACTCATAGTGACTAATATTTAACATGATAGAAACAGTAAACATAAAGTCAGGGTAGTCTATAATTAAGACCTTCGAGTGCCCATCCTTGCAAGTTAAAAAAGGTCGTACAATGTTGCATAATGGCAAAGCATTTCAGAAACTTTACTGTGGGAAAGTTGAGTTGTTGATATGCTTCAATGTTCTGCAATATAAATGGTTTCACAATTGCCTCCAGCGATTATAAGGTAAATTATAGGCTATCTAAAACAACTGTTATTCATATTTACAATTCCCTTATCCAAACGGACTTCTCATTTACCTGGCTCTTATCAATAGCTCTTATCAAGTTGTAAATTACAGTGCATGTAGAATGTTGTTATGTCTATAAAAAAAAAATCAAGTACACGCTTTTTCCACTTGGAACCAGTAGGTTTAATAGACCTTATTCATGGTGTCCTCTCGTATAAAGTTGGTGGAATTATTAGGAAATTAAGTCAAGATCAGAATGAGGCGTATCTGTAGACACACCTCCGACACATCTTCATTTATTCAATCTCCACCCAAAATGAATAGCAGGTCAGAATATGCATGGAGAGAAAAGTGCATAAAAATGGGAATTACGTTCCATTTAAGTGCACTTAACTCCGGTTGGAATTGGGAATTGGGGCCAACTTCTTATGGATGAATGTTCCTGTGGCGGGACCAAATCAGCGGAAATTTTAGAGCGCCACCTATAGATTTTGATAAAACTCAAACTTTCATTAAAACACACATGCAAGGTACTGAATTAAAGCTACACTCGTTGTGAATCTAGCCACCGAGTCAGATTTGTAAAATGCTTTTCGGCGAAAGCATGAGAAGCTATTATCTGATAGCATGCATCCCCCTAAATACTGCAACGTCACCTAAACAACAGATTTTGCGGTAGCCGGCGCTACCCAAAACGCAGAAATAAAATATAAAACATTCATTACCTTTGACTAGCTTCTTTGTTGGCACTCCTATATGCCCCATAAACATCACAATTGGGTCTTTTTCCCGATTAAATCCGTCATTGTATAGCCAAAATGTCATTTGCTGGAAGCCGGTCTGATCCAGGAAAATGCCCCTTTCCAAGACGCAACGTCACTTTTTAAAATTACAAACGTTGCCTATAAACTTTTACAAATCACTTCAAACTACTTTTCTAAACCAACTTTAGGTATTAATAAACGTTAATAATCTATCAAATTGATCACGGGGCGATCTGTATTCGATAGCAGCAAGTCTTGAAATCATTGTCCATGTTTTCAATTTCACAACATCCTGTGGTGAGCCTAAAACAGGAAGGGCCTACACGTCATCAAACCAAGGATAAAGCAGACTTTAAATGCCAGTACTGGCGACATCATGTGGAAGTTGTAGGCGTTTCCAGGGGATCCTCATTTATTTTCTTTCGCCTTAGACAATACACTGAATGGCGGATGAATATTTGTTTGATGTTTTTGGTGATCAGTTTTTTTTACTGCTAACGTTCTGTTATAGCCACAGACACGATTCAACCAGTTTTAGAGACTTCAGAGTGTTTTCTATACACACATACTTATCATATGCATATATTATATTCCTGGCATGAGTAGCAGGACTTTGAAATGTTGCGCGATTTTTAACAAAAAGCTGCGAGTGGCTGCGAAAATTTGCATCATCCCTACAAGAGATTTGTCATGAGCCGTTAAAAGATCCCAGCAAATTTTCCATACACATAAAAAGCACATTTCTCTAAAATCTTGTGCACTAATTTGTTTACATCCCTGTTGGTGAGCATTTCTCCTCTGCCAAGAAAATCCATTCACCTGACAGGTGGCATATCAAGAAGCTGATTAAACAGCATGATCATTAAACAGGTGCACCTTGTGCAGTGGACAATAAAAGGCCATTCTAAAACGTGTGGTTTTGTCACACAACAGTGCCACAAATGTCTCAAGTTGAGGGAGCATGCAATTGGGATGCTGACTGGAGGAATGTCCACCAGAGCTGTTGCCAGATAATGAAATGTTTATTTTAAGCCTCCGTCAACGTAATTTTAGAGAATTTGGGAGTACATTCAACCGGCCTAACAACCGCAGACCACTTGTAACCATGACAGCCCAAGAAGTCCACATCCAGCTTCTTCACCTGCAGGATCGTCTGAGAACAGCCATCCTGACAGCTGATGAAACTGAGGAGTATTTATGTGGGGGAAAAATGTATTCTGATTGGCGGGGCCTGGTTCCCCAGTAGGTGGGCATGTGCCCTCCCAGGCCCAACCATGGCTGCAACCCTTGCCCAGTCATGTGAAATCCATAGATTAGGGCCTAATAAATGTATTTAAATTGACTGAATTCGTTGTATGAACTGTAACTCAGTAAAAGTGTTGAATGTTAATTAAGTTGATATATTTTCAGTATATACAGTGTTTTAGGACCCCTTAACTTTATCCACATTTTGTTACATTACAGCCTTCATTTAAAATGGATTACATTAAAAAGATCCTCAGGAATCAACACACAATACCTCATATCGACAAAGTGAAAACAGGTTTTTAGAAATTTGTGCATGTTTATAAAAAGTAAAAACCTTATTTATAGAAGCATTCAGACTCTTTGCTACGAGACTCGAACTTGAGCTCAAGTGCATCCTGCTTGCATTAATCATCCTTGAGATGTTTCTACCTCTTGAATGGAGTCCACCTGTGGTAAATTCAATTGATTGGACATGATTTGGAAAGGCACACACCTGTCCATATAAGGTCTAACAGTTGACAGTGCATGTCAGAGCAAGCCAAGAGGTCGAGGGAATTGTCCGTAGAGCTCTGAGACAGGATTGTGTCGTGGCAAAAAGCTGGGGAAGGGTACCAAAACATTTCTGCAGCATTGAAGGTCCCAAAGAACACAGTGGCCTCCATCAATCTTAAAAGTAAGAAGTCTGGAACCACCACTCTTCCTAGAGCTGGCCGCCCGGCCAAATTGAGCAATCGGGGGAGAAGGGCTTTGGTTGGGGAGGTGACCAAGAACCCGATGGTCACTCTGACAGAGCTCCAGTTCTTCTGTGGAGATGGTTGTCCTTCTGGAATGTTCTCCCATCTCTGCAGCACTCCCCTAATCAGGCCTTTATGGTAAAGTGGTCAGATGGAAGCCACTCTTCAGTAAAAGGCACATGGCAGCCCACTTGGAGTTAGCCAAAAGGCACATAAAGACTCTCGGACCATGAGAAACAAGTCTGATAAGTCTGATTCTCTGGTCTGATAAAACCAAGATTGAACTCTTTGGCCTGAATGACATCATCACATCTGGAGGAAACCTGGCACCATCCCTACTGTGAAGCATGGTGGTGGCAGGATAATGCTGTGGGGATGTTTTCCAGCTGCAGGTACTGGGAGACTAGTCAGGATCGAGGCAAAGATGGGTGGAGCAAAGTACAGAGAGATCCTTGATCTCTGAAACAAAATGTCAAGGGGTCTGAATACTTTCCAAAGGCACTGCATGAACCATTGTACCCAAACATTCTCCTAGCAGCAGGACTGTGATTCATGGGTCAACACAGCACTCCCATCAATCATCTAGTGTATATCTAAATCATTGGTTGGGCCACCACGAGCCAGAACAGATTCAATACACCTTGGCGTAGATTTTATAAGTGTCTGGAACTCTATTTGAGGGAGAAAACACCATTCTCCCACAAGAAATTCCATCATTTGGTGTTTTGTTGATGGTGGTAGAAATGTTAAATCCAGAATCTCCAATAACTGTTCAATTGGGTTGAGATCTGGTGACTGAGATGTCATACCTCATTTTCAGGCTTATCAAACCATTGTAACCATGCCTCCTGTGGGTGGAGGCATTGTCATCCTATGGCGGCATAGCCATAGTAGGCCATTGTCATACATGATCCAAAGCATGATGGGATGTTAATTGCTTAATTAACTCAGGAATGATGTCAATGACAGCCTAGGAACAGTGGGTTAACTGCCTTGTTCAGGGGCAGAATGACAGATTTTTTTTACCTTGTCAGCTCGGGGATATGATCTTGCAACCTTTCACTAGGCTACCTGCCGCCCGGCAATACACTTTGTATCCCGCATTTACTCAAGTCTTTCCATTATTTTGGCAGTTACCTGTACCTTCCGTTTTAAAACTGCCCGGATCTCTTCTCCCCATTAAGGGAGCAAAGTATCTGAACTGGAACCAGGACTCCCCTGGGATCTCGGGGCTCTCTCAGATGTCCCTTTGTGCGATATCTTAAGTGATCCACCCACTAGACCACACTCAACCGAATCCCTCACTTATTTACATAATTATGACCACTGACCCATTTTCATAAGAAAACACTGGAATCTCGAAGTCTACTATCCAATGACCATCCAGTTGAATTATCTATTTGCCCCGGATTTGCATGTTAAGTACATATTTAATAAAAGTATGTCCTGGCGAGTGTTCATTGTTGTCCCTCACTGGGGCATGTGATGAGATGGGTCAGTTCAGAGGGGACGACAGACACTGGGATATTGTAGTCTGAGTGGGACAGAGGCTAATTTCAGACCTGCAGGCCCGGCTCCACAGTGGTAAATGATGGGGAGGGTCATGTTCACATATGTTTTAGACACTTTTTGGGCATGCATGTTTTAAAATGATTAGGGAGAGGTTCTCCCTCTCCCTGTTTCAGTATGTTCTTATCCATTTGGTGCATAATGAAGACAAACCAGCTCAGCTCTGACTCAGTCTGGCTCCCTTCGCTGACCAAATAGCACTGGGAGCAGGATCTGTGCAGTTTTACAGCTTCTAAATGCTGGTATAGGTGCCAGTGTCTGTCTTTTTCCACACGTTGGGTTGCACAGCGACGTGTACACACACACACACACACACACACACACACACACACACACACACACACACACACACACACACACACACACACACACACACACACACACACACACACACACACACACACACACACACACACACACACACACACACACACACACACACACACACACACACACACTACATCTACTGTGAGTCTCCTACAATGACTGATCACAAAGCGTGTAATATACGGTGCCCTGCTTGATGTCCTGGCTTGTCAGTCCCTAAGAAACCAACCATGTTACCCAGCCACAGAAGCCACAGGTCCCCCTTACCCCTTCCTCCTTCCCCCATCCCCACAGGGGACTGGACGCGTTACAGTCTCTACCAATTTCCCCCTCTCTCATTTCCCGCAATATTTTGCTTTCTCACATCCCCCACACTGGCTGTCCCCTCCCTTTAGTCTACCTCTCTGTCCTACTCTCTCTCTCCCTCCTCTCTTTCGCGGCCCTCCTTGGCTTCCTTCTACACCTCTTGCTCCCCTCTTTCCTTTTTCTCTCTCTCCCCTACACCCCCTGCCCTTCTACCCTCACTCTCTCTACCCCCCCCTCCCTTCCGTCTTTCCCTGCCTGGTTGGTGAGCTTCTGGGATGATTTCTCTGAGGAGGTGCTGTCAGGTCACCTGCTCGCCAAGGCTAAAGGGCTGCTCTCTCAAGACCCGAGCGAGGTTCACCGAGTGTCGAGGCTGGCGGTGGGATTATGCAGATCTTAATTCCATCCCTTTCCCACACCTGCAGTTGACAGGGCATGAAATAGGGAAAGCGTTCACTGCAAAAGTTTCTGCTACGCAAGGAGAGATGCAGCAGGCGGGGAAGAGGGATAGGGGAAGGAGAGAGAGAGAGAGAGAGACAGAGATGGGGAAGAGGGGTGAGCGACTGAGGGAGAGAGTTAAAGAGAGGAAGATAGTGAGCGAAAGAGAACGCAACAGAGAGAAAAATACAGAAGGCAGCGATGTGGAGCAAGAGAGGAAGAGCAAAAGAGACCGGCTCGTCTCTTCCGTCTAAACAGAACAGAGACAGCAGCATGCCGCTTTTTTCCTATGATAATTAATCAAGCTTCGCACACTTGTCAGGCTGGCACACTCATTTCATTTCGCCATTTCAGAAATCTCCTCAGGACGGACGCTTTTTCCAAATAAGGCATTTGTTAAACATTTTTAAAAATGGTTCAGTAGGCTTAGGTTACCAGGTTATGGTGACTGTTATATGATGGTTACAATATACAGTACATGTATCCACACTCCCTCCTTGAAAAAAATTGTTAAAAATATAGCAGAAGTGGATACTCTACAGGTAGTTTAGGTCATAACAGGTTCTATCTTATCTTATCTGTTTCGCTGTGGGTGAGATATAGATGCCCATTGTATTGTGTAAATACAAGGGTAACATGCCAGGTAGAATCACTTGTTACTTTGCACTTAAGGAGACAATGCTGTGTGCATTCCATTGTTTGTGTGTCTCTTTGTTGCCAGTTATTGTTGCAGTCATTTTTACCCTCGTGGTTTACATGATCATTAATAATCGATTAGTGGTCAACTTCTTCTCTCTATATTTCCGCCTCGGCGGTCAAGATGTCCCTTTTGAAAGATGGTGTTTTTAAACAAAGGCTGTAGGGCTCAAATATCATATATTAGAATGTGATTGCCAAGGTCCAAAGATACAAAAGTCAGGTAGCAATGCATGGTTAGTCTCAAGATCTATATTAACAATATATTCAAACTTCACATTTTATTCCTTTTCTTTCTCACAGCAAAATGTAAGTGCAATAACTGATGTTGTAATATGATCTTGATAAGTGAATAGAAAAAGCAGAAAAAAGAGAAATAACTGCTGCAAATGCACTCTGCTGCAAATGCACTCTGCTTCAAATGCACTCTGCTTCAAATGCACTCTGCTTCAAATGCACTCTGCTTCAAATGCACTCTGCTGCAAATGCACTCTGCTTCAAATGCACTCTGCTGCAAATGCACTCTGCTTCAAATGCACTCTGCTTCAAATGCACTCTGCTTCAAATGCACTCTGCTTCAAATGCACTTTGCTGCAAATAACAGTGAAAGATAATCCACAAGCAATGCAATGTCTTTCTTACCTGACAAAGCCACCGTGAAAAAAGCTAAAAGACAAGACATATAGAATCCTTATGAGCTGTGGGAGCATTCTCTGGCTCAGTCTCTCTATCCCTCCCGTTGGAATAACTTGCAAAAAATTATCTGAGCAACTACCAAATCCACTGAGCGGTTTTTGAGACTAGGCAAAAGGAAGGCATCGTCTCTGCAAGTCTGACAAGAGCTTAGCTTTGGGAAAATAAACTTATCCCACTAAGTACAGAGGGCTGTACAAATCCCAAATCCACAATAGGCTCTTCTTTTTCACTTGTCAGAGCTGGGCTGGAGTCACTGGACAGAGCCAGTGGGGGCATGAGTGTGTGTGTCAGTGTGTTTTGGCGGGAGTGTGTGCTATTCTCCTTCTTTCTCCCTCCTTTTTTATGGCCAGCTGCTTGCTCCAGGAATCATAATGGGGAGGATTTAAAGGGACAGTAGCCCCTTTTCTGATGCCTGCCAGAAAGATTGAAATGATCTCTGTGTTGGAGATGGGGAGGTGAATGGGAGCTAAGGAGGATGGGGTGAGCTCACACAGGTTGATCATTTGAGAGGAAGTGTGGAAGAGGGAAAGGTTCTGTTGTTTCTCTCCCTTTTTATTAATCAGGGGGGAGGAGACTGGCAGAACAAAGAGAGGGGAGAGAGGAAGGGAGAGAGAGAGGGAGAGAGAGACAAATAGAGTCAGACAGACAGAAAGAGGGAGAGAGAGGAAGAGGGAGAGAGAAAGAGTGTCTGCGAGAAAGAGAGGAATAGAGAGGTACACAGAGAGAGGGGGGCGGGAGAGAGAGAGAATTAGAGAGACTGAATGCCCCACTGGGTTGAATCAATGTTGTTCCAGCGTAATTTGACAAAGTATTGTGACATGGAAAATACATTACATTTGAAAAAAGTCATTTATGTAAACTATTGTTTTGAGAGTGAAATTTCAACCACTGGATTGTCATCATGGTAACCAATTTTCAACATGGATAAACAGTGTATTTATGCTGCAGTAGTTTATGTGTCGGGGGGCTAGGGTCAGTTTGTTATATCTGGAGTACTTCTCCTGTCCTATTCGGTGTCCTGTGTGAATTTAAGTGTGCTCTCTCTAATTATCTCTTTCTCTCTTTCTTTCTCTCTCTCGGAGGACCTGAGCCCTAGGACCATGCCTCAGGACTACCTGACATGATGACTCCTTGCTGTCCCCAGTCCACCTGGCCGTGCTGCTGCTCCAGTTTCAACTGTTCTGCCTTATTATTATTGGACCATGCTGGTCATTTATGAACATTTGAACATCTTGGCCATGTTCTGTTATAATCTCCACCCGGCACAGCCAGAAGAGGACTGGCCACCCCAATAGCCTTGTTCCTCTCTAGGTTTCTTCCTAGGTTTAGGCCTTTCTAGGGAGTTTTTCCTAGCCACCGTGCTTCTACACCTGCATTGCTTGCTGTTTGGGGTTTTAGGCTGGGTTTCTGTACAGCACTTTGAGATATCAGCTGATGTACGAAGGGCTATATAAATACATTTGATTTGATTTGATTAAATATGTTGAATTTATACCTTTGAAACAACGGCAGGTCTTCAATGTTATATCCTCTATCAGGAAAAAAAACTATAGTCTGAGCAGCACCTCCTACTGGAGAGTTGATCTATCTACAGCTATCCATTTGGTCTCCCATCCAGGACTTTATCCAAACCCAAGCCCTTGGCTTTGTCACTGACTAGTACTGTTATGCAGGTGAGTGAGGACCCAAAAGCGGTTTAACAGAAACAGAGTCATTTAATGTCCAAACACAGGGAATACATATATCCTCTTCAGATGTATCGATAGACAAAATAGACAACCCGCAGAGAGGGCGACAAAATAAATCATATAGTCCT